>NC_137782.1:147963334-148243001 GCF_963455305.1 Plecotus auritus
GATCAAGCCTGCAACCCTGCCCTTGATCGGGAATTGAACCCAAGACCCTTCAGTGCGCAGGCCAATGCTCTAAACACTGAGCCAAAGGGGCCAGGGCTCCAGTTTCTATATGCCCTGCCCACACACATAGAGACTCCTGTTTCCACCATGCAGGTTTATCCATGAGAGGTACCGATGTAAGGAGAGTAACAGCCCTGAGTCCTAGATAGACTTGTTTCATTTTACCTTATAAGAAGACAATCTTTATCACTCTTTTTGAATGGATGAGGAAATGACAGCACAAAGAATTGACTTGTCCAATAACACCGAGAGAAGGAGTTACAGATCCAGAATGTGAACCCCATGTTTCCTGGCTCCTGGTTCATCCTGTTCTCATTAAAACACACTACATCATCTGAGTACCAGATCTACCCACTTAGTAGCCGCAGGGGTTCCTATGTTATTACTATGACTGGAGAGGAAGGAAGGAGTACGAGAACAAAGGGAAAATTCAAGCAAGAGCCCTTTTGCACATAATACTAGAACCTCTTATTCTGTGAACAGAATGCAACAACAACAATACTGATGATGATGCAAAATTTTAGATTAACTTCTCTGGCCATTGCCATGTGTTCTATGGGCCATTCATTTGAAAAGCAACCATTAAGGACTTTTTTTTTAAAATCACAGGACTCTAAAATTCATTTGTTAATTTAAAAAATACTTATGTAATGATATATCAATGAAGACAAACTTTAAATGTTTTTATTTTATTTTAATGGAAAAATAGCTATTTGGGAATTGCTAGATAATTTAGAAATAGACTTTCTTGGTTTGGGAGAAATTGACAACTCAAAGAACACTGATTTCCTCACAAATGTGAATGCAGATGGTGCAGGCTGAAGTTCACATATTTTTAGCTGGGTAAATTGGATCCATTCATTGCAAGCCACACTGGGCCCTTAAAGATTTAGATAACTGGCCTAAAGTAGGATTAATAATTAATGCTCCTCAAATGGCATTATTTAAATTAGAATACTCCAAACTTGGGGAAATATATTGCTGACTATTTCAAATGCCTTTTCTAGAGTTCCCTTGAAACAGATGGGTATTTGCATTTGAGAGGGGTTAAAAGCCTCTCCAGACTCAGGGACTAGTGCCTGAGGGGGGAGGGGATGGTCCCAGGAGTGACCACTACTTATGACCCTGCATATTAAACTTGGGGCTGTCCCTCCATTAGTCCACCAGCATTCTGTAATAAACCTGCCTTAGCAGTGCTTTTAAAGACCTAATGGAGGAGAGTCATCCTTAATAAAGGAAGAGCCAGCAGCCTGGAGAAGTAAATCATAAGTTAACTCGGTGATGTGGCATTTGGGGACAGCAATGATTTGGAACTGAGTTGGTGGGCAAAGTAACAAGTAACGACCAAGATTCATTTGAGGAACATGTAAGCATTTATTGGGGATCCTCTTGGAAAATAAACTTGAGAGAAAGATTGGCTTTCCTAAAACTTGGGTCATGAAACACAATTAGGATTTTGAACTCCACAGCTGCATTTATCATTTGTATGTACCAGGCACAATACCTGGAATTGGAGATACAAAGGCCAACAGAACATGGCCTCTGCCTTCCAAGTTCCAGTGGGTGGTCATTTTTGTGTGTATGTTGTGAGGATGAGGGGATGGTGGGCAAGTTGGGAAGGTTGCCTTTTAACAGTAGGAGGTCAAAGTATGAGTGGCCATTTTCAGGTTTGTAACTTGTTATAAGAAGAAAGCACTTGGTGCCTCAAAATGTTCCTCCTCTGTAACCAGCCATTAGCTAACCAAGATCAAAGGGCAATGACCCAGCGAAGCCACTTAGTCACAGGCCTCTGGGAGGTAGGGATTGCTCCCTGGGAACTGTGGTTAATCCCCGTCTTTATAAAGTAAATGAATGGCTATAACAAAAGAGAAACAAATTAACATGTATCAGAAGAGTGCAAATGAAAAAATGAATCTCTGTGAACTGAATGCCAAAAAGGAGCAGAGAGAGTATCTCATAACCACCTTCATCTACTACTAAGGAAGAGGAAGGTTGTACTCTGAATTTCAGCCACTGTGTTCTTTCCCATCAACATGGCAAGGTAGCTTTAGCTTCTTCCTTGGGTCCCTTGGGCCGATGGCAGCAGCCAGGATTTCTACACAGAGATTGATGGAAAGCCACTCAATGCATTATGTCTCATGAAGAAAGATGACAGTTCACTCAGACGGTTTTCAATTCGAAAAACATGATTTCTGACTGAAGAGGCAAAACCCAAGCAAGTGTCAGATTTAGAAAAAGCCATTTCTCTTCCCACCTCTCTCTCGACATTGTCCCAGTATTGACAAGTTATTGAAAGGTTTTAAATGACTCACCGTGTATAACAGTCAAACAGAACTGACTTCTCTTGAGGTGGCTTCTGGGACCTTGATCAGCACACTTTCTCTTATGTTTGAATGGTCTCTGTGAATGAGGGAAATTTGCTGATCTCTGGGGCTAAGACTGCTTGCTTCCCTTAACTGTAGAAGTTCAACATACACACAATATAATTTTCTGAGGAGTTTGGTGTGCAGCAAGATTTTAGTAATTAGTTTGTGTGTGTCATGAGATGAAAAGGGTTGAAAATCAGTGATTCCCAAAATAATGAACTCCTCCCAGCTGCCGGCTGCTGTGGGGTAGTCTTATTCCCTCGTTCTCAAACTGGAGGCTGCGGTGTTAGGCCAGCAGTGATGTGAAACTGCACAATAAAAGAGTAATTTCTTTGCATATACCTCTTATTAAAGCTATTTTATAAAATTTGCCAGTAAATCAAACAGCTATATTGTAAAAATAGAATATAAATTTTGCATGGATTTATAATATAAAATAAGACACTCCAAAGAAATGTTTTTACTGGGGATCTCTCTGGAAAAGTCCCCGCCCCGCCCCCCCCACCCACCCATCCGCCCAGTAAAGGTAGTTTGATAGAAATCATTGAGGAACCTGGCCTCAGAGAAAGCATCACTTTTCATTTTGGGCATTAGTGATGAACATCACTCATGTTTTAAACAAAGGGAATCTTTCTCTCATCCTTGGAAAGACTTAGGCCTGGAAGCCACTATCTAAACTGATACTGTCAAGTTAATCCAAGAAGCATTTCATTTTTATGTTTCTCTATTTCTAGACATAACACAAAACAACATGTCATTTGATCAATGATGCTGTCATGAATGAACATCCACGTGACAGCACGAAGACAAAGGGCCAGGGATTGAAAAGAGGAGCGGCCTGGGTTGGAAGTCCACTGTCACACTGGAAGGTGTTCCTGGATCTTTTGGCTTTAAGACACCTAGACTGTGCTCCCTCTCCCTTCCCCCTTTCTTCCTCCCCACCTCCTTCCCCACTCCTCATCTGTTCTTTTGGAGCCTCAGACCCGCAGTATGTGATATTTTTCAGATTATTGCAATGCCTTTGGTTAAATTACCTCTTAAAAGAAACGCCAATGTTTCCTATTACGGGCCAATTTATAAATTTGAGGTAAAAGTGTTAAAAGATCTTCAAGAATAAGTTCTTTACTTCTTATAAGTTAGGACAGTCCAAATCCACTAACTTTGGCAGTAAGCAAGAGGTTTCCACACAACAATGTCACTCTGACATGGGAAATCAGAAGCGCCTTGGCTCCTTATGGGATGAATTCAGGTTGGGGTACTGAGCTGCCCAAATGCACACCCCAAATCAGATAGGAGCTAACCTTTGCTGCAGTGGATGACATTCATTTCCATTTGGCTTCTCCCTGTCCTGAAGATGTTCTTGTCTTATTTCCATGTTAAAGGTATCCCTTGATCCCACACTGGTAGGGTGATCATAAGACTCTGGTGCCCAGGATAGTGCTGGCATAATTACTAACAGAGTCTCCTTTTACTCATAAGTATCCTAATTTGCATGATACATTACATGTTTTCTTTTAAAACTTACTGTAAAAACTACCATTAAAGCTAAACTATTTCCAGTTAAGTCAGAGCCACAAAAATTAAAAAGACAAAAAGCACATGGATGCAGTCTATTTGGCCACAGAAAGGTTAGAGTGACTCAGCAGAAACAAATAAGGAACCACCACCTCCAGGGTCACAAAGGCAACAGAGGGAGGGACTCTCTCCCCTGCCAGCCAGTCACCCAGCCTCAGCTGGCCACTTCCTGTTGGTCCCCTCTCCCGGCTGCCCAGCGTTCCAAGGCAGTGCTGCACCTACACAAAGGGGTGCTGGCTTTGGAGCCCTGGCGCTTGTATTTTAATTCTGGGCTAAACAGTTACCAGCTATGTGACCTGGGCTGATTCACTCAACCTCTCTAAGCCTCCGTTTTTCCATCCACAAAATGAGGATAATCAGGGTTGCCTTGCAGCATTGGTATAGGGATCAGAGATTAGGTAAGTAAAGCATTTAAGCTGGGCTCTAATACAAAGTTAGCACAAGATAAATGGAAGCTGTTTTCTTAGCCTAAATCGGAATTCGGGACAATTTAGGAGATGACTCTCCAGATTTTGTACAGGGGCCTCTATTTGGACAGCCTCCCTCCCATGAATCCTGGGTGCCAGCAAATCTCTTGAGGACAGTCTTCATTTCATACTGCAGTTTGCCCACAGCACCCAGTGTTTCAGAGTGCAAGGCACAAAGCTGTCCTTCAATTCATTGCTGAGCGGCTAATAATCAAATGCCTCCCAAGCCCAGTGCACACTCCTGGCCGGGCCTGCAGCTCTTCCCCTGGCCCTACAAGGCATCAAGGCACCAGGGTTACCCCGGCATCCACAGGGAAGGGGACGCCTTGTGAGGCACAGGCACGAGGCCCTATGTGGAGTCAAAATAAATTATTCTTTGAAAGCTGTGAAATTTCACTGCTTCTCTTTTCTTTATTTCATAAATAATGGAATGTTGGCATTACTTTTCTTCATTCCAGAGGAAAATGGAAAATAGACCTTGGGTTTTCAGTTTCCAGTGCTGTGTTGCTGGCAACTGAAACTCATGCTTTCATAAACAGATACCCCATCCCAAGGTGCTATTTGTTTTGAATATGTGTATATACTGCATATGTATACATATTTAACATATATATATATACATATTTAAAACATGAATACTATTGAGAGGTCTAGTAGGTGCAAGAACCAGATAAGCCAGAAAAATGCCAAATCTACTTTAATTTTACTGCTATGGAGACTTGGCTTAAAGCCAATGGTTCCTCAAGAAGAACTATGGCATATATAGCTTGTAATTAACTATAATGCAATACATTAATTCTCACTTATATTCCTATGAAGTAAAGAACGTCATATGCTGTAGTTATGTTCTCATAACGAAATGTTTAAGCTCCTCAAGGCAAGGGGCAGTTTCCTAGACTTTGGTACTCACCAACTCCTGGGGCTAAATGTTTTGGTTGATATCAGGTGTTGGTTTATAGTAATACTGGCTTTACTATAAGCAATCCTGAGAACATTCATTTGCCTTGAATTTCTATAAAACTTCCCATGATCAAACCACCACCCCACTTCCCCCAGCCCCTGCCTTCATATCAGTGCACTCCAATGCCCTGATCCCTCTCAATCTCCTTACTCTGAAACCTGGAAATGTTGGGCAACAACAGGGACCCAATGATTCAGATGTGATTTGGACTCTTTTGTTTTTAAAGAGCTTGAGACTTTCTGTGTCTCTGAGAAATTACATTAGTGTAAGAATTTCAAAATCCACTTTTATTTGTTCAAAAGCATCACCCAATTGCCCATAAAGCTTACAAAAATGCCTTCTCTTCACCTAACAGTCTTCAGAGTAACATTTTTGTTGATATAAATTTGGCTGTGGACTTCATAAAGTGGTCAAGGACAAGGCAGGGAGGGTACATCATGTCTCTGCCCACACGGGTCAGCCTTGAACTCCTCAAGTCCTGAGTGGGAGAAAGGGTCTAAGAGGAGAGATAGGGTCAGTGAATGGACTTGTTACCAATGGTTTATGATAACTGGCTCAGGCATGGCCAGTGGCAGGGAGTTTTGAACAATCATGTGACCAAAGTTGTCCACATATCAGTTCACCACATAAACAAACTGGAAAACTGTCATTAAAATGAGTCACTCTTCTGGGGATGAGCAGTTTACTTTTTCCTTTCACAAGAGCAATGAGAAGGATATCATGTTTGTACCAGTCTCTCATGTGCTTTCACACGTGCATCTTATTCTGTCTTCACAAGAGCCTTGTAAGCTAACTGTGTGAATTCATATTTTAGAGAAGAGGAAAATGACTTCCAGATGATTAAAAATCTCCTGAGATGCCACAGTAGTGACAAAGCTATGACCAGAGCCCAGGTCTCCAACTCCAGCATACCGCTCTTTCCTTTGCTGGCCTGTGGAATAGGTAATGCAGACCATCAGCTGGGTGGTGTCTTGAAGGATGCTCCTCTGGACCACGTCCCCATCACTCTGGATCAGCCATGGGCAAACTACAGCCCGCGGGCCGGATCCGGCTGTTCCATCCGGTTCTCTTGCTCTCCCCTCCGCTCCTTTACTTTGAATTTATATTAGTTTACACAAACACTCCATCCATGCTTTTGTTCCGGCCCTCCGGTCCAGTTTAAGAACCCATTGTGGCCCTCGAGTCAAAAAGTTTGCCCACCCCTGCTCTGGATACTATCACGTGCTCTCAGCCTCCACTGCCAGTGCTCAATAAATGTACCCTCATCGGATCAAGCACTCATCACTGGCATCCACCCTGAGTGCTAGTGCAGGGTCACCTGGTGGAGGTATTTAGCTCATACCAACCCAAGAGGGTTCATTAATATTATGGCCAACGTGACTTTCCTGTCTCAATATGCAAAAAGTGTGCTATGGCCCATCAGGCCACACATGACTGGTTGTGGAGCTGGTGTGCCAGGCACATAGGTAATGCCCCATCTAATTTCTCCCTACTAATTATATGATAGAACAACAAAATATCAATAAGTAAAGCCTAACATAAAAAATAAGCATAACAGGAACCATAATTAGTATTATGAGTGCTTGACCCAGTGAGGGTAAGTTTATTGGGCACTGGCAGTGGAGGCTGAGAGCACGTGACAGCACTCAGAGTGATAGGGACGTGGTCCAGAGGAGCACCCTTCAAGGCACCACCCAGCTGATGGTCTGCATGACCGATTCTGCAGGCCAGCAAAGGAAGGCGTGGTACACTGGAGGTGAGAGGATTCCAGAATGCTACTTGAAATGAAAAATTATCATATTTTACTAAAAAATTCAGAAGCTAGATTTTTATGCTCTTTTCATATCATAAGGAATTTTTATTCCTGCCATAAGTCTTACAGTATAGTACATTAAGGTCTATAATATTTTAGCAAGGGTACATTAGATTCACATGAACAGCTGAAATTACAGCATGATAATGTATAAAAAGAGAAAAAGAATGTGTTTAAAAAAATAAATATAAGGATACAAAATAAGAATTTATGAATGGAGAATATATATCTTTGGCCATTTTATAAAATCACTAGAGGCCTGATGCATAGGGGCTCAGCTCTCACAGCCGTGGCAGCTTGCCTTGGCCCCCACACCCCTGGCTTCATCCAGAAGGTTGTTTGGCTGTCTGGTCTAATTAGCATATTATGCTTTTATGATTATAGATAGTTTTAAAAAGACCAGCCTACATTGTTTTTCCTCCTGGGGTAGCAACATGCTCAGTTAATAATGGAACACACTACTAAAAGCTGAAAATGAATCTTTAACATTATCATTGTCAGCATCTCTACTAGTTGGCCTAACTTGTACTTTGTAAAACAACAAGAAAAACAGGATAAAAATACCTAGCAATGACAACGATGTCCTCTCTAAATGCTCATGCACTTGCAGTAAATGTTGGAAAGTGGCTGCAATAATTTACACCTATGTGAGCACACCACTTAGCCATGTGCTGTTGTGTTCCTCTCATCAAGAGGCAGTGTCTGTGTCCCCAGCCCTTGAGTCTGGTCCGGACTTGTGACTTGGTGTGACCAACAGATTCCAATAGAAGTTATAGTGTGCCAGTTCTGAACCTCTTGGAAGGCCACGGTGTGAACAGCACCAAACTAGCCTCCTGGGGGATGAGTGATTATGTGGCTCAGATCTAACCCATCCCAGCTGAAGCCATCTCAGACCAGCACATCCCAACTGACCCAATAGCTGACCACAGACACATGAGTGACCTGGGCCAAATCCAGAACTACTCAACTGAACCCAGACCTAACTGCTAACCCCGCAAATCATGAATGAAACAACTGGTTGTTTTAAGACTAACATTTCAGGTTGGTTGTAAAGTGTCAAAACCTAACTGACTCAACATATGAGAGGAACAATCATCTTCTAGTCTTTAAACTTAGTTTCCTTTTGTCAAAAGAGTCTCTAATAAAATGTTCCTACCTCACTTCATTTTACAGTCCTGCTTGTAGGATTTTATTCTTTACTAGAGGCCCAATGCACAAAATTCACGCAAGAGTAGGCCTTCCTTCCCCTGACTGCCAGCACCAGCTTCCCTTTGGCACCCGGGACCTGGGCTTCCCTGCAGCCCCGGTTTCATCTGGAAGGACATCTGGTCTAATTAGCATATTACACTTTTATTATTAAAGATAAAAAAGATAGATGTGGCTACTTGCTCTAGCATTAGGAAAGCTTTCTGCCCAGCCAGCAAACACAAGGGTGTTCTCCCACTGACCCCAGAGGCCCTATTTTTACATGACTGCCCTAAAAGGAAAATTAGCTTGGAAATTAATTTTTCATATTTATTTATAAGCCATTTCAAATTTCTGACCTGTGACAAGTCTTCCATAATGAAGAGCTGTACACAGTTGTGTGAGACCATCGGAGTCCCTGGAATAAAAGTTGCCTGAAGAAACTGCACTCACCCTCCAGTGGTGCAAATACAAGCTCCTACCTTGTCTTGAGATCTGAGAAACAAACTTTAATTTATGAAATCAGGAAGCTAAAAGGGACCTTGAACTCCTAAAATATACATTCCCAAGAGAATTCCTAAGACAACAATCATACTCACCATCACCTGAAAAATTCTTTTTTTTTTAATCTCTAGGAAATCTACAGGGAAGTCTGAGCAAATGGCCTCATAAGAAAGCTCTTCATGAAATAGAATTTAAAAAAAAAAAAAGGGAAGCTAGCAACAGGATCAAAAGGATGATGGTCAGGTGGAAGATACACAGGGGATAAAACAGATCTGTAGCCACACAATTTTTCAGGACTGAACACTCAGTAATAAGATGTCTAATTCAGGTTTATCAACACGAATCTCTTGGAAAGTAGTTAGAGTCTCATTTTCCCCACCTGATTCCCTTTTATATCAGAGAAAGTTTTTTCCCTTCTGTATCCAATCCCAGTGCCAAACAGTTGCCACAATTGCTCTGCCCAGTTCTCTGATTACAGTGTGAGTAGCCATTTCTCTGCCCTGCAGAAGTCTGCGACTCTAGATAACTGCTTCTGAGAGCACCCCTATATGTTTATAGCCCACACAGTATCTGTCCGGCCAGACTGATGGTATGAAACAACCCACAATCACATTTCAGGCTTCAGCCCTTGAGCTAAAGCAGTCCATGTTGGAGATTGTTCTAAAGTGAAGCTCCAGATAAACTGGAGAACTTGCAAAGCTCTGTCAGATAGGAAACGGCAGAAGGATTTGGACATAGAAAAATGAGATGATGATTCGAGAGGTACAAATCAGCCGGTGGTAGGTGCAGCTCTTAACAGCTCCCAAGTGCAGATTGGTAAATGTGCAGGAATTTTACAAGCTGGTTGACATCACATGGGTAGTTTGATATACACTATGACAGAAGAATTTGCACCATGGAAATGGAAAAATGCTACAAATAAGAACTTTTTCTGGAAAGCTGATTATTAAACATTTATCAGCATATTACAGAAAATAGCTATCCTCAATTATTTTAAGGATTAACTTTAGAAAGGTTACATTGGGTCATCTACAATGCTTTACAAAGCTTTCCAACCGTGTCCACAAAGGCAACTTTATCCTAAAATTTACTTGCTCCTGTTTCCCCTTATTGATAATTTAATTGATTCATGATATGTCATTATTCTTGGGTAAGGTAGGGGAGAGAGAAGGAGAAAAATTGATATATACATATGTATCAGCTTCTCATAACTCAATTTTATGCAACTAATTACCTAAATATAATGCTGAAATTTATTTTAGCAAGTAACAGATTATAGGCAGGGTCTTAGAGAATATTCTGCCTTTCAATCTTTATAGATTCTGGAGTTGAAAGTAACAGGCCACTTTACTGAGTGTTGCCAAACATTCCTCAGATCCCTCACCGTCAAGGAGATTGTGAATGCCAACAAAAGAGCCAGGATTGTCATCCACAGGGAATGTTTAAAACTAAGTTAAAAGACCAGATTAAGTAAATTCATTTGTGTCAACTTCCAGAAGGCAGTGTGTAAAGAAGACAGAAAGAATATGCAATAGGCGTGGACTGCCAACATTTACCAAATCTCCACTAAAAAACAGCCCATTCCTTAGGTCCCTTAGTCAATTACCTCTGGGGATAACCCTCTCAGAAGTGCCTCCCACCTACTGAGATCGGATTGTTCTGGGGCACACTAGCAGCTTGTCTTCTGAGCAGAGCCATCTAGGGTCATTAATTACAGCAGGAAAGAGGACCAGTGACTACCATCTGGTGTTATATCAAGTGGCTGGAAGAAGACATTGATGCCAAGACTGGAACTAGTCCCCGCAGTTCACTGAGTGACACTCTTAGTGCCACATTGTAGGTTGTGTCTCTTTGTGGAGAAAGTCATCATGTCACTCTGTTGAGAAAAGAATGGTGACCAGCAGGGATACTTCTACAGTGAAATAATGTAGCCTATGCCAGAATGTACCAAAGTTCTACTTGCTATCTTCCTTGGATCAGGGTGTAAGAAACCCAATTAAAAAGAATGAGGGAGTAGCATATTTTGCCCCCAAAACACTGGGGCACACAGGACTTTTGCTATTCTCCTGGAGTGACAAAAAAAAAAAAAAAAAAAAAAAGCATCCCGTGGGTCATGTGACCCTGGAGGCAGATCTCATAAGGGCACCGAGTGGAGCCTCTGAAATCTGTGGAGATTTTGCTCTGCAAATGCAGAAGGAAAGCAGGTGGATGGATAAATAAGCATGGCCTTGCTCCGGGTCTACTTGCTGGCCTTCCTGAGCTTGGGCTCAGGATGTCATCATCGGATCTGTCACTGCTCTAACAGGGTTTTCCTCTGCCAAGACAGCGAGGTGACAGAGATTCCCTCCGACCTCCCCAGGAATGCCGTTGAACTGTGAGTATCAGAGACTGAGGGAACTGCCCCTGCAGGCATTTGTGTATTGGGTGCTGGTATTATTTTCACATTAGGCTGATAACTGTTGAGCTGAAATATTTCTGAATGCTTGAGTAAAACAAACTCCCCCATCTCAACACTCGTGCCCTGTGTCTCTCCCAAGGATTTTGGTGAGCGTTGGTCACAGTGTTTGTCTGGGAAGAGCCATGCGGAAACCTGAATGTCTTCTCAACGTATTTGCTCTGGGGTTCCATACTCTCTTTGGTGGAAAAGTAAAACTAAGAAAAAGTAGAAACTTAGAAGACCTAGGAATTAGAGGCGGAAAGACAGCTTTGACTTAAGTGGTATGTACAATGTGAGTCTCCTGAGGACGCTGAATTTAAGAATACAAGGGCCATTGTTGCTTTGCAGGTAGGAGCAAGTAATTCCCCAACTGAGATTCTGCTTCCTGGGGAGAGAGAGGGATGGAGGAGACAGGGGAAGGGGTGTGAAGAAAGGGAGAGAGAAGAGAAAAATGAGCTGGAGAGGGAAAGAGAAAGACAGGATCATCTTTCATACAGGTGAAAATATATGATTCTCAACTTTAGGTTTTTACTGAACTATTTCAAAAGAAAGTAGACAACAAAGTTGGACAAGAACTTCAATATAATGATAAGATATTTGGGGTCTGAAGAGTCAAGAGAATTGCTTTGCTCAAACTCTCACAATGTGTTGAGGCAGAGCCAAAACTAGACATCAGGCCTTTTGACTCACATTCTACTGCTGCCCCCCGCCGCCTCCCCCCCCACCCCGCGAAATCCCATGTCTGTCTACATTAGAGAAAGATTATTGCTTCCCCTAAGAACTCGCAACTTGTGGCTCAGAGATTATAGCTATCCTTGGTGTTTTTCGTGCAAGGATTTTAAACAGAAGCCACTATTCTGAAAGCCTGTTTCAAACCTGGTCCCCCCTAAAGCTATGGGTGACTCTTGCTTTATTTCAGAAGGTGGTCATCTCTTCAGTTCACTCAAACACATTGGTGTTGTATTTCAGAGTTTCGCTCAGGGACAAATGGTCGCAGACTTGGTTGGTCCTGCTGCTACTTTTTCCCTGGACAACCCAAGTCCTCAGTTCCTACCCAGAGAAAGCGGCAGCGCAGGGAAAAGAACTGGTCTGCTCTGTGTTTTGGCTACACTGCTTCAAATGAGACAGTTATTCCTGATTATGGCAACGTCAGTCTGGTTTATTAGGTAATTATAAACACAGGAGATGACCCATGTACTGGAGCTCCTGTAAGAAGTCACTTGCTTCTATGACTTTGAACAATTACTTAACCCCCTTTGAGCCTCGGTTTGTCAGTTCTAAAGTAGTTTTAATCCAACCTGCTTGGTTGGATTGTTGTGAACACTAAACATTATACCCACACACACACCCAAATGCACATCCATTTCCACGTCTCCTGTCTCTTCTCCACTTCTTCCTATTTTTTCCTGTGGGTCAAATAGTGACAACCAGTCAATAAAGCAGAGCGCCCCTAATGAGGTTTAATTTGGGGTGCTGCTCCTCTATCCAAAACTCCCTTTTTCACTAGACTATCTGCTTTCTGATATCTTTTTATAAGAAGAGAATAATTAAAAATAGGGATAAAAAAGAGAAAACAGAAACAACAAAAGGAAAAAATAAAACAAAACAAAGAGAATAATTTTTTAAAAAATTCTGCATTAAAAATAGAAAGGAAAGAAGGCAGGGTGGAAGGAAAAGGAAAGAATAAAATGCACCCCCAAACCCCAAACCTCAGGGAGTGTGTGTGTATGAGTTAGTGTGAGAGGAGCAGAGAAAGGATTTTTTTAAAAAGTCATACTAAGATATAAATGAGTAACTACATGTCTCTGCCCAAGAGCTTGCAACTGAGGAAAGAGATTGTAAAAGAGGATGTGTCCAACAGAACAGCAGAAACAAATTTCACACTCTTGACAAAGGCTAACCCATGATCAACCCCTTACTTAGGGGTACGTAACAATGCCCAAAGTTGCTAAAACTATGAAGGGGGAGAGAGTTCTTGCCTGTTATGGGCATTTTCCCCACCTGAGGGATGAGTGTGGTTGTTTGAAAGCTTTGAGGACTAAAGTAGTTCTCCCAGATATCGAATCTTAAGAAGATTCTTTCCTCTGCACACTCATTAGGAGGGCATGAGTTGAACCATTCTGGAGATCAGATTTGCAATCTTCTCAGCAAGATGTATTGAGGAAAAGAAGATAAATGTTACTTTGGCAGTTAGACAAAATAAAAAGAATGAAAATTATTTGGGGATATTTTTCAGGTCAGTTTCTTAATCTGATAAAGAGCAGATCAAATGCCAAGTGAACTAGAACTCAGACGTGTTAGAATGAAAGAGCAATTATTTTTGCTTCCTTAGAAGGACTGGACCAGGGTTATCTGGAACATTGGTAGAAGGAAGATGAAGTGGTTTGTTCAACTAAGTATTTCTAATTCACCTTGCAGTCTTCCAAGTTTGGGTATTGACTTTAATGATGATCACATCAGGTGGAGGTTGATGGGATTCCAGGATGGCAATTGCTTAATCCATCAACATGTCAAAGCTTCATTGTTAGTCAGGTTCACTGGGGGAAACCCCTCCTAATTTTACCACGTACAGTTTCATCCTATCAGATTCCATCCACCTTGCAGTGGTCTCATGTTATGTACCTGCCCGGTATTGCTAAAGATTTCTAATACCCTACAATCTACACATGCTGATATCAACAGCAAAAGCACACAAAAGTACCATCAACAGGCAGATGGATTCATTTACTGAGGGGCCCCTACTGTTTGCTTCATGCTTTACACATACTATTTTATTAAAACTTCATAATAGAACTGCAAGTTTGGTATTATTGCTCCATTATTCAAATGAGGCAAACTAAAGAACAAAAAAGTTCATTCAGTAACTGGAGCACAGTCACCCTTGCAGCTCCCAGATGTCAGATCTGGGATCCAAACGTAAGCCTGTTTATATCTCCTCTTTGCTGTGTACAGTGCAAGTCTTCTGAGTCCTTTCACTCCTTCCACTTAAAAAAAAAAAAAAAAAAGTGTCCCGCCGGGATGGTGTTGCTCAGTGATTAAGCGTCAACCCATGAACCAAGAGGTCATGGTTTGATTCCTGGTTGGGACACATGCCCAGGTTTCAAGCTTAATCCCCAGTAAGGGGCATGTAGGATGCAGCTAATCAATGATCCTCTCTCATCATTCATGTTTCTCTCTCTTCCTCTCTCTGAAATTATATATATATATATATATATATATATATATATATATATATACACACACACACACACACACACATATAATTATATATACACATACATACATATATATATATACATATACATACATACATATATATATATACATATACATATACATATACATACATACATACATATATACACATATATATATATATTAGAAGCCCAATGCACGAAAGTCATACAAGGGGCTCTGCCCTCGCAGCCCCAGCTGCCTCTCGGCCTGAGCTGCCTTGCAGTCCCACCCACTGGTTGTTCCAGAAGGTCGTTCTGCCCTCTAGTCTAATTAGCATATTAGCTCTTTATTATATAGGATATATATATATATATATATATATATATATATATATATAGAGAGAGAGAGAGAGAGAGAGAGAGAGAGAGAGAGAGAGTGTCCTTTTGAATTTTAACCAGAGGTCAACAATTTTTTTTTTCCCATAAAGAGTCAGAGAGTCAGATAAATATTTTAGGTTTTATGGGCCAGTCTCTGGCGCAACTACTCAGCTCTGCCATAGTTGTAGGCAAGGTGCCTCAGACAAAATGTAAATGAATTAGCATGGCCATGATGCAACAAAACCTTATTTACAGACACTGAAATTTGAATTTCATATCATTTTCACAAGTCACAAAGTATCTTTTTTTTTTATTTCAATCATGTGAAAAGGTGAAAAACATCCTGAGCTGATGGGCCTTAGAAAAGCAGGGGGCAGGCTATATTTGGCCCCCAGGCTGATTTAGACTATAGATGAGAGTGGTTAAATATGACTAGCTTAAGTAGGGTTTCAGCAGCCTGAGACAACATGGCACCACAAAGAAAGTACTAAATTAGGTGAGCAGGGTTAGTAATAGAGGGAGCTCTAAGGTGATATTCACAGGTGGGCCTTTAATTGGTCCCGACAAGTCAGAGATGATAGAGTGTAGCATCTAGAATCTCAGAGACAGAGTTCACACCCAGGCTATGCCATTTTTTGCTCTATCAAGTGGGCTCTTGGCTGTACAATGGAAATTGTGGCTTCCAGAGTTGCTATGGGGATTAAGTGAAACCAGGTAAATAAAACGCCTAGCACGATGCCTCTCAGGTGGTAGTGGTGGTGGTGGTGGTGATGGTGGTGGTGGTGGTGGTGGTGGTGGTAGCTGTTGTCATCTGTAAAATACTAGGAAAAAAACACCATAGGCAACATTCATGATAGAATGAGTCAATAGATATGGAAATGCTTTGGAAGATTTATGTAAAGATCTTCATAACTCCAAGATAGTTTATAGTCTCCCACTTACTTAAAAATAACCTTCTCCTTCTCCTTCTCCTAATGGCTGGAACACTTATTTTGTTTGCATTTTCTTTCTAAGAAAATGTTTTCCTTCAGGCTTTCAATAGCTTCAAGAACTCAGGGAGCAGGTTTCATTCTGACCATAGTCAAAGGAATTTTGATGTCTGACTTATTCTAGAAACTTCACCTGGAGGCAGTCAATGAACCTAGAAAGGGCCCTTTGATCTTGCTTTATTCTTCCTTGAGGTAGAATTCCTAAGGAGAATGTGAAAACCTATTCAAAATCTGAAATTTTAACTCTAAGTAACACTGTGGATACAGCTAACCTTTTATTTATCAGGGTTCGATGACCACAATACTAAGAGAAGAAAAGGGTCCACTGATGGTCATTCTTGGCATAGGGAGACCTGTACTGAGATTATATTGTAAACTGTCTGTATTGACAACTCTCTTCACAGCAAATTCCTATCTCACTACAATCTCAACTGACCAGCACTTTTAATTACCTTAATTATATTTTGCCATTTCTATTTTCTTCCTCTGCCCTATTCCTTATCTTGCTGTCTTGGTTTAGATCATTCTTAATAGCCTGTTACCATAGAGTATTATTTAGTGAGGAGCGTTCAAGTGTGCCTAGTTTAGCCTGGCTGGTGTTGCTCAGTGATTGAACATACACCTCTGAACCAGGAGGTCACAGTTCGAATCCTGGTGAGGGAACATGCCTGGGTTGTGGGCTTGATCCCCAGTAGGGGGTATACAGGGAGGCAGCTGATCAATGATTCTCTCTCATCATTCAAGTTTCTATCTCTCTCTCCCTCTCCCTTCCTCTGAAATCAATTAAAATACACACAACATATGTTTTTAAAAGTGTGCCTAGTTTCATCTTTCCTTAGTAGATCCTTAGTTCTATAGGATGTATTAGTGTTGTGTGCCTACTAGGGAAGCCATTGCTATGCCAATAAGTTCTGTGATCTCCAAGAGGGAAAAAGAATTTTTGATGCTTAATTGTGGAATCCTTTTATCTAAGAGCATCGTTGTCTAAGAATGAATATTCTGCAGAACATACTTTGGGAAAGGCTGATCCACTTGGGATCTATTTAACCCCAGCCACTGGAACAAAGTCCTTGCAAAGTCAGAATTGTAGCCCATGCTTCCTAACTCCTAAGTCAGTGCTCAGTAATAGCTAGTGATGGAGTCTTGGCTGGGTTTTCATTGTTTTGTGCCCGAGCAGTAGCTGGGTAAGGATGTGCTGTGCTCTCCTGAAGGAGCTAGCTCTGAAATACAGATGATAGCCATGATGGAACTAGGTGTTACTTGTTCTGAGTTGATGAAAGGGATGATAAAACAATGGATTACAAACCTGCTAAAACCACCCTGACACTCTCATTAGTTGAATAGTGATGGCTTAAATTTCATCATGCAGGTTTCACTTTCCTGATTGCCCATATTGAATCACTTTTACAAACTCCCTTCATACTACCAGGAATGATTCATTGCCACCATCTTTTCTGGGATCCTGGACATCTAAAGCCTTGATTGTATGATAACTTCCTGTTTTATCTCCATTCTACCAATCTCTCTCTTCTCCAAACCCGCCTGCACACCATCATCCATCTCTCTCCATAAAACACCACTGCTGCCATGTTATGATTCCCAAGTTCAAAATCTTTCAATGGCTCACCTTTTTTACTTTACTTCTCACCATTCTCATAGGAGCCAACTACTCTGCAAGACTGATACATACTTGCTCTCAAGCCCACTTGTGCATTTCTCCTCCCTATGTCTTTATGTATGCCTGCTACTTACACTATCCTCAATTTCTTCTTTGACTCTTGAAATCCAATCTGCTTACTAGTATCATAGTCTTACTCAAAGGTTGCCTCTTTCATAAAGTCTTCCCTGACCACTTCCATCTGTATTTAATCTGTGCTGTTCATTGCACAATATTGCTTTGCATATAACTTTTCATGTGTGTCTTGTTTTCTCAGCAGCAGTGAACATTTTCTTGGTACTCCTTATGGTGCCTGGTTCAATGCAGTGTATTATTCTTGGCCCTCAATTATGTGTAGAACAAATGATACAACAAATAAGGGGAAATTACGTCTGTTTATTTGCTCTGCTCCTCAGTACTGACGAAAAGAATCTTATAAGAGACTAGAGGCCTGGTGCACGAATTTGTGCACCAGTGGGGTCCCTCAGCTTGGTCTGCACCCTCTCGCAATCCAGGACCCTTTGGGGGATGTTGGACTGCTGGTTGCGGCCTGATCCCCATAGGCCAGGCCGAGGGACCCCACCGGTGCATGAATCCATGCACCCGGCCTCTAGTATGCATATAAGATCTTTGGTTAATCTCTTTCCACCCTCCTGCCTCCCCTCTTCCTTCTGATATTCATCAGTCTGTTCCATGTTTCCATGCCTGTGCATTGAGTGTCTGTCCCCTGGTGGTCAGTGTGCATCAAAGCTACCAGTCAAACAGTTGAATGGTCACTTAGGCTTTTATATATATATAGGAGATGGTTATTGTTCTCTCTGTGGTGCACTACTATAGGATTTAATAGTTTCTTTGCTTTTTTATGTGTTTGTTTTAAGAAAGTGACTGTATGTTATTTAATGATCCATTAATTTATTTAGAAAGAGAGAAACATAGACTTGAAACAAGGCTCCTAATTTAAAAAGGTGAATATTCAATATTCTAGGCATATCACTCAGTTCTCTTGACTTAAGTAATAGTACCTGCCCCTCCATACCTACAAAGAATATTAAAAGGACAGATGAAATTGCCAAAATAAAGTCACCTTAAACCAGGCAGAAATGTTCAAAGAAATATAATTTTTTCAATTAAGGTCAGATTCCAAACCCTGAATGTTAGGTTTCCTGTGTTCCCAGATGCGCTTTGAATATTTTATTCTGTTTGGATATCAAAAACAAACACCTCATTGTGCAGGTTGCCCTGGGTGCCCATGTCTGGAGACTCCCACTGCCTTGTTTAGATATGTCTCCGAAAGAAACAAACAGCACCATTTTCATGCTAATGCTGAAATAAGCCTTCCTCTCAAAACAAAACCCTGCATCTACTTTTGTGAGAAATTATATGTCTATGTCCAACATTTTGAAGTTAATTTGGCTGGGGGTACGGGAGGCTTATATTCACTGCAGAGGAATCAGAAAACTGACTCAAGTAATAGCTAAAGGATGCAGTACCTGGAAAGGGAAAGGTAGAAATTATATTTCAGGGACAGAATGCTTTAAAAGAGAAGATGAACTTTTACCCTGAAAATTGACTAAGAGCTATAATTTACAGAGTCATTATCAGAAATTGAAGAGTAGGGATTTGATAGCTCAGAAGCGCAGTTGCTTGGTGATGATAAAATCCCCTGGTTTACCTAAAGGTGAGTGCTGTCCTTCCTCACCCAAGTCCTCTACCAAAGAAGCCTAAGCTTCAAAAGCAGCACATCTTGGCCACAAGTGGGAAATTTATTTAATTTTTTAAAAATATATTGCGGTGATATTGGTTAATAAAATTACATAGGTTTGGTAGGGGACAGTGGGGGTAAAGGGGAGAGATCAACCAAAGGACTTATATATATAAGCCTAATCAATGGACACAGACAACAGGGGGGTGGGGGCATGAATGGTAGGTGGGGGGTAATGGGGGAATAAGGACACATATGTAATACCTTAATCAATAAAGAAATTTAAATAAATAAGCCAGTCAAAATAATTATATAGGTTTCAGGGGTACAATTCTACAATACATCATCTGTATACTGTATTGTGTGTTCACCACCCCAAGTCAAGTCTCCTTTCATCACCATCTATCTCCCCTTTACCCTCTTCTACCTCCCCTCATGTCCCTTTCCCTCTGGTAATCACCATACTGTTATTATATGTGTCTATGCGCTCTGTTTTGTTTTTTGCTTAATCCCTTCACTTTTTTTCAACCAGTCCTCCAAACTCCCTCCCCTCTGACAGCTGTCAGTCTGTTCTCTGCATCTATGAATCTGTTTCTATTTTGTTTGTTAGTTTATTTTGTCCATTAGTTTCCACATATGAATAGAATCATATGGTACTTGTCTTTCTCTGACTGGTTTATGTCACTTAGCATAATTGATTATCCTTCTCCAAAGTCACTGTGTTATTTAGTCACTATGGATGATTGGACTGAACTCTTTTTTTTTAAGCTGCTAGACTTAGACTTTCCAATTTAGCTTTATTTAGACTAGATTCTAGCTTATACACCCGGCAAGGTCAGTTAGGAAGAAGAGTACATAATTATTTTTAATTTCTTAGGATCTGATTATAATGAGATTTGGATGTTTTTTCTGAATCTGACCTCTCCCTGAAGTATCTTGGAGGATGTTTTGTGTCTCTGACCTGAACATGTCATTACCTTGTTCTTTCAATGGAATATGCCACCTGCTCCAAAAATCCTCAAAGGGTGTACAAAAATATTTGAATAAAGCAACCAGACTCTTGCCATAAACTTGAACTCAATTATATTTTTAGTCTTAGAAGTTACTTGAGTCCACCTTTTCTCATCCCTTCTCCCAGACCTTTTTAGCAAAAGCCAACACAGCCATCACAGATGCCTATATTAGAAATAGTGGAAAATGTACAGCATGAACCAATTGTTTGTATATCCTTAATGCCAAGCTTGAAAACCTCTAAGAAACATGGACCCAAAAAGTTCAGCTAAATTTCAATGAAACAAAAAGATCAATTGAGGACATGAAACAGAAAATTCATCAGTAGATAGGTGAAAAGTTGAAGTACAATGATGCTCAGGTTTCCTTCAATTCTACAGTGCTTTGATTTCATAAACATTTTTAGGCACCAAACTTCTCAGAATCAATAGTCCTTTTCTAAGAGTCCAGAGGTATGTAATTCCTAAACTACTGTGAATTCAGATGTGGATTTTGGGAAAGGGGGCTGGTGAGAAGAGTTCCCTTCATCTTAATAGACAGTTCTGTTAAGCAAGGGGTTTTAGAATTTGACTTTGAAACTAAATAAACAAAGGCTGATGGGAGCCCATGGAATGTTTCATTCAGAATCCTCCTGGAATAAGAAGGGAATAAAAAAGAAAGTCCCCTTCTATGGAAGGACCACAGTCTTGAGCACTAGATTTTTAGGAGTGGCTCCCATTTAAAATATTCTGTTCCTTCTAAGAAAGTCTACTAAATCATCCATCAGAAGACAGGATTAAATCCCTAGAAGACAGGATTGCCTCCACTTATGCTCTCTTCATCATCTCATGGTAACAGTTCCAAATTGGTCTCTGTCCATTCTTCCCTCCCCCTCCTTCTTAGCCGGTTCCCCCTCCCCCCAGCTCCTGCTCTGAGCTCTTGTCTAATTGCTCTGTGGGCTCCAATGCCCAGATTCAGAACAAAAGTTCAAGATATGGCATTAAGCTTCTCTATATTTTGGCCTCAAATGAACTCTCCTGTCCTCTCTCATCTCCCATTCTTTCAACCCTTTGCTCTATGCACGATTTTCTATTCCCCAGCTCCCTGATATAGCTTATATTCCCCTACCCCAATACTATTATTTTCTCCAACCTGAAATGCATTCTCTTACCGCCACATTGTTATTTTGAGACCAGTGTAAAGCCACTCATTTTTTATGATGTTTCTTTCAACAGCAAATATTTATTGATTATATTTGTACAAGGCACTATCCTGGGCATTTGGGAGAGAAGAATCGATAGGAGAGGCACAGTGCCTGCTCTCACAAAGTTGCTAAAAAAAGAAGAACATCACACAGGTAATGACGATAATGTTTTTCCTCACTGTTACCCACAATAATCAAAATCCCGCCTCAGAACCCAGAAGAGTCATTATCAGTACCACTCATTTGACAAGTAATTGCAAGTTGCTTTGTGCATTCTGAAATCATAGTCTGAGCATTGAAAGGCATGCATGCCCAGTGAAAGAAGACACATGCCTGCTTGATGCCAGAAGAAAGCTGATGAGAAGACAAGTGTCTGCCTGTCCTACCAAGATCTGACCTTAGGCCAAAGGTTGATTTCAGGAGCTGCATAGGGGCACTTCAAGAATACCCCACTCTTTTAAAGGTCAGAAAATCCCTGCTCTATTTTTTAATGAGAACACCAAGCTGAAATAAAACAGAATGATGAATGAACATCAGCAAATTTAAGATAGGGCTAAACTGCCAGATGTCCAATTATTTAAGTTTGACCAGAAGTTTTCAAATTATAATAATACAGGGACTGAAGAAGAAAATTTAGGCTGTGCTGTTGCTTTGCCAGTCTCATAATTTTTCCTAAAGTCCTTGTGCTCATGAATACTATGATGTGGATATTGCAGAGAGAGAGCAAAGGGTGTTTGCATGTCAATGGGTTGTGTATGCCAGTTTCCCCCCAGAGCAGCTGAGGTCATCCCTGGCATCTGGTAATCACACCATTAGCCTTAACAAAACTTAGATACCTCATCTGAAGAGGACATGCCTTAAAAGTGTCTACTTTGACATAAAGGGGACACTAATAAGGAATTATTGCATGCTCTCGAACTCATCAGTAATTTTCCTCTCTTATAAATTTCAAACTATTGTATTTTTTGTATGGCTATGTTTAGAATTTAAAAATGAATTGAGTTCAAAGGAATGATCGCTCTCTACCATCAGATCACAGCCTGAGCAAGTATCAACAGGCAGTCCCTAACCCTTGCCATATTCCCACCAAGACTAATTTCTGGTCAGGGCACAAAAGGAAGAAACCTTCATTTCATTGGTATTTGCTTTGTGGGCAAGCAGTGTAACATTTCAAAAAGTATATATACTGGGCTCAGAGAGGATGGGTGGCGGGGGCGGGGGGGGGGGAAGGCAGCAGAAAATGCAACCAAAACACCCTTTAAATTAAAAATAAAAAATTTAAAAGGCAAGGGAAGCAAGTATAAGAATTATGGGGAGCAAAAAAGAGGTCATCTGGAATCCTGCATACAAGAGCAAAATTGCTTATCGGGTCCCTGATTGTGAAAATCTGAGTTCCTTCATTGAGCACATACAGTCTTGGAATGGCATCTGATTCCCCCAAACAAATACTAGAGAAAAGAGGAAAGAGAACAAACAGTTATACTAGTGAGATAGGATAATTACAAAGTAGCTCGGGTAAGATTCAGGAGAAAGAAAAACAAAACAGCAACAGAAAGAAACGGCAGGGCCATTGAATTGGGGACTTGCTCTGTCAGTGCATAGATCTTCCCTCTTGGGCTGGTCAAATTCCCCGGAAAAGATTCTTCCAAACTCCTATGTGGAGGGAGAAGCCCTAACTGCCAGCATGCTGGTGAGTGGGATAAAAGGGGGCGGGGGGCGGTCTCAGCATCCAGCACTCAGTGGTCCCTGGCACCCTCTAGACTAGAAACTCTATTTCACTTTCTTTTAAAAAGAAACCTTTGGTGTTTTGCTCAGGTGAAGAGGAGCATGTGCCTGACTGCTCTGAATGGAACTTATGGCTGCTTTTTTTTTTTAATATAGTTTTATTGATTTCAGAGAGGAAGGGAGGGGAGAGAGATAGAAACATAATGATGAGAGAATCATTGATTGGCTGCCTCCTGCACACCCCCCACTGTCCCCTCCATGACAGCAGCATTTCCACTGCTCTAACATATGACCTTTTTCTTCCTTAAACTTACAGCAATTTGAATATTTTCATGTTGTTTTCCTATTTATTTCCCCTGCTAAAAGCTAGAACTGAAGTTTTATGTAGCCATGGATTCTAGCATATAAAATAGTTCCTTACACAAAGTAAATTGCTCCATACATGAATTGAATGAATGAAAGGAATGGCCTTTCAAGCAAATAGGAACTAAAAGATTGAATGTAACAAATATCTATTAAGTCCTACTATATCACCATGCTTTACACTTCTTACAGTATTTTGCCCAATTGTCTTGCACTGTAGCTATTATTCTTCCAATTTTAAGAAATAAGAAAAATGAAATCCAAAGAAGTAGCCCACACAGTGTCAGAATTGAAATTGAATTCTCTGATACACCTGATTTAAAAATGCCTAGTGTTATCGGGGCATCGCTTTCTAAGTTACATAAATGTCTAACCACTTTGCTGTACACCTGTAACGAATATAATATTAAATGCCAACTGTAATTAAAAATTAAGGAAAACCATTTTAAAATCCTAGTTCTTTTTTATTAACTGTGAAAAAAAGGAAAGAGGATCTCCCTGTCCTCTAAACTCCTAAAGCAAAGATCTAAGCTCTTTATCTGAGCTTAAATATTCACAATGCTACCGTCATCCACAGTACAAAACATACATGATCTTGTCTCTCAAATACAGTAGGCTCTCTGAGGGATAGCACTGCCTCCCTCTCTCACACCCAGCAGGATTGGGTATTCAATAACTACTCAATAAGGAAGACAGAGACAGATAGAAAGACAGAAAATGTGTGAGTGGGGTCATGAATAAGTAGAAGGAGGGCTGAAAAGTAAATGTCAATGGCCACTTCCAGTGGTAAATTGCAAAATAACCAGGAGCTGCCCAATAACCCTAAAGACGAATTTGAGCAATATGTGCGCCTATGGAGGAGGCAGTTGGAAGGGCTGGTTCCAACTCTCTGTTGTCCTTCACATTTCCAAAGAAGATGGTTCCCCAGTCATACTTCGCTCTCAGGATGCTGAGTAGCAGAGCTTCTGCAGGTGTAGAGGCTTAGCAGCAGTGACTACCATGAGAACATGGAGCACTTGATGGAGGTGTGGGATCTCTGTAGATCCTCCCTAAATGATGGTCATACAATTAGATGAACCCTGATGATGTTTCAAAAGTTCAACAGAGTTTTGTATGTTTTTTTTAAACTGATCTAATATGAACTCACAGCCTCTTTGCCAAGATTTCTTTCTAGATTTGGGGAGTTGTACCTTTGTTTTCTCATTTTGGATATGATTTAAAGTCTGGACCAAGGCTACTCTAACTAGTTCACAACTTCCTGTGTGATATGATTGGCCCAGTTGCCCCCAAATATGGCCCCTGTTATTTGTCACAATACCACCATTAATAAATTAAACTATGAAGCTTTAAAGATTTCCCTAATTTCTAAGACTTTTAAGTTGCAACATGTATAAAGCCCTCTTGGAGGATAAATATCTTAAGCTCTTAAAGTCTAGTCCTTTAACATTTTTAAAAGTGTATTCCTCACAACCTTAGTTTCATAAGACCCTCCAGGAAAAGTAAATGTTTAAAAGATCTTCCATGATCAAATAAGTTTGGAAAATGCTGCATGTTATACCGTTGTTCTAGAGATTCACAATGCCATAACATATTCAAGGCTCTCCGAGGCATTCCAATTTTATAGAACCCGTAAGTGTTCCACAGAACACAATAGGAAACTGTGATTTAGTGAGATGTAGTTAACCAAAAATATGCTTTCACAAATGGATCTCCATATATATCCATAGGAACTAAAGAGTTGAGAAAGGTATATACAACCACAAATATGTTGTAGACATAAATTTTAAAATTCTGTGTGGGCCAAGTCTTCACCTGTGTGAACCTGCTTTGTTCTTTAAATCAAAGAAATGCTTGCTGGATGAACTTGGGTGAGCATACATTTCCTCCCTAACCTTACTTGTTTTAGGAATAAGAAATGAGTTCCAGTAAAATGATTTGTCTAAAGTCATGTGAATAATTGAAAGTATTGTCTATCATCTATTTCTAAAGCCAAAAATTTTAAATCCTCAATTTCCAAGCTTCCATGGCAAGCTTAGTAATAAAACATATCTCTGAACTCCAACAAAACACAGGCAATGGCTCCCCACCCTCAACCACCACCACCTCTAACTTTTATTCCAGGGCGAGGAGCATTGCACACATGGGTCAGATAAGGCCTGTAAAATCATTTGCTCTGGTCGTGCCAAGGCATTAAGGGTGAGTTAATTAAATGTTTGACCAAATATTGCTGGCTAATTTTTAAGTTGATAATTTTGGGTGGCCCACAAATAATGCTATAAATATCATAATAGCACTTGGCAGAAAAAGTTTCTCCATCTCTGTTTTATCCCCTTACTTTCTGAGGCTCTCTCCATTTCCATTTTTTTTCTATCCTTTGACTTGCATAATCTCTATTAATCCAGTTTTAATTGTACTAATTTTTTCTTCTGCAATTTCAAATCTACTATGGAGATATTCTTGTGATTTTCTTTTAATTTTAACTAGAGGCCCAGTGCATGGAATTCATGCATGGGAGGGGGGGTGTCCCTCAGCCCAGCCTGCACCCTCTCCAATCTGGGACCCCTCGAGTGATAGGATCAGGCCTAAACGGGCAGTCGGACATCCCTCTCACAATCCAGGACTGTTGGCTCCCAACTGCTCGCCTGCCTGCCTTCCTGATTGCTCCTAACCGCTTCTGCCTACCAGCCTGATCACCCCCTAACCACTCCCCTGACAGCCTGTTTGCCCCTAACTGCCCTCCCCTGCAGGCCTGGTCACCCCTAACTGCCCTCCCCTGCAGGCCTGGTCACCCCTAACTGCCCTCCCCTGCAGGCCTGGGTCCCCGCCCAACTGCCCTTCCCTGCAGGCTTGATCGCCCCCAACTGTCCTCCCTTGCAGGCCTGGTCCCTCCCAACTGCCCTCCCTTTCAGACCTGGTCCCTCCCAACTGCCCTCTCCTGCTGGCCATCTTGTGGCGGCCATCTTGTGTCACATGGGGGCAGCCATCTTTGACCACATGGGGGCAGCCATCTTGTGTGTTGGAGTGATGGTCAATTTGCATATTACTCTTTTATTAGATAGGATTATTGTATTCTTCAACTCCAGAATTTCTACTTGGTTTTTAAATATAATTTTTATTTCTTTTTCAATATTCTCTATTTGATGCAATATTATCAGCATACTTTATTTTTTTAATCACACTTTCCTTTACTTCTCGTTCAATATTTATAATGAATACTTTGAAATAGTTTTCTCTTAAATCTGGCATTTGGTCACTCTCAGAGGCAGTTTTTGCTGTCTGCTTTATTTTTTAGTGTATGGTCCATATTTTCCTATTTCCTTGCATGTCTTGATCTTTTTCTAGAAACAGTTTAGATAATATATTACAGCATTGTGGGTACTGGTTCCCCCTCATGACTTGTTAGTGTTACTTGTTTTAGTGGCTAAATGAATAATATTAGTGAAAGCCTCTGATGTTGCAGTCCCCTCTCCCAGAGGCACAGCTTGGGAAATATCCACAGTCACTCTGGGAGAACAGTACTAGTAAGGCTTTTTCATTCTTTTCCTGACCACACCCACATGTTAAACTTCACTACTTAGACTATGCTATTATTTCCAACAGTCCCCCAGGGGCATAAATCCTTCTACAAACAAATCCAATCAAATCATAGCTCCTTTGAGGAGGTCATTTCTGAGGTCAGTGCTTGATGTTTGTTCTGACCCTGGGGGGTGGGAGGAGGGGGCTTCCAGCTGTTTTATTTTCCCAGTTCTCTCCTGCAAACCAGCTGGCCTACATTAGATGTTCATTAGATCCACACCTCTATTGTTCTTTTCTCCCCCACAGTCATGTTTTAGTCTTTATTTTTTTCTTTTATTTTTTTAATCTTGAAAGTATTACATATGTCCCCTTTTTTCCCCCATTGACCTCTTATAGCCCACCACCGCCCCCTGCCCCAGGCCTTCACCATCCTATTGTCTGTGTCCATGGGTTATGCATACATGCATACATGTTCTTTGATGCTGCTCTTAAGAGTGCTCTTATGCTTAAACATCTCCATGCCCTGCTGCAAATAGTGAGTTCCTTTGGGAAGTGAATAAATGTGTATAGTCTGCTTCTCTCCTTGGGCAAGATCTCAACCAGGGCTCTGGAGGCAGGAGTGGATTCATTAACAAGCTACTCTCTAAGTCCCTTATTCTAGGAGCTAAGCACTTGGTGGAGGTTAGGGTAACAGCCTGAAATCCTCTGGGCTTGATTCTTCCGTCATGAAACTACCACCTCATACACCCAGGCAAGAGCTACTGGGACCCCGTACTCTCAGCAGGCTGCACCCCATAAAGCTTCTATGAGTACAAATATGGCTTGATAAGAAAGCACCTGCCCAGGGACTAGCCACAGCAACAGGCAGCTGGAGGCAGAATGAGAAATGTTCAAGTCCTGCTCCTCCTGGGAGAAAGCCCTCCCGCTGGAACCTGGAAGGAAAGGAAGCCCTGTTCTTAGCTGCAGCTGTCTGGAGTGGGGTGGGATGAGAGAGGTGGGCCATCGTCTTGGTTTAAATTACTAAAGACTCTTGCCTTTTTTATGGATTTTCATAGCTTTTTTTTTTTTTAATAGCTCTTTCCTCTTTTGCTTTTTGCGCTTAGGACCATTTCCAGAGGCTTTGAATATTGTTTATTTATTTGGCTTTGTATTTATAATTTTCACCAGTCTCACTACAGAACAGGTCAGCGTAGCTCCTCACAAAGTCATGCTGAAAGTCAGTCCCAAGGCCATGGTTTTGACCAGGCAAAAAAAAAAAAAAAAAAACGGGGGGAGTGGGGGGAGAGGAGGTAATGGGGGAGGCTGAAAGCAGCAAAGCAGTCTGGTACTTAGAGTTATCATGTCTGAAGTTCTGGGTGTGCCCTTGAACATGGGAGGACAGTTGGGCCAGCAAAGAGGAAATAAATGTTATTACAATGATGTTTTTATCCCGTTTTTACTTTAACATTCTTCATGTGCATTATTAGTTTTAAATAATTCAGTATGCATGTCCTAAATATTGGTCTTGTGACTGGTAATGGCTTTATCACCTACGAAATAAGGCACTAACTGCTCTTCTTGGCAGGCATAACAGTTTCTTAAATGTTGTGATACGGTGAGTAAAACGGAGGGAAATAGAATTACCATGAAAAGGGTGTGTTCCAGGGCTGCTTTGGTTTGTTAGATCAAAGGACAGATTTATTTTCTCCTGAGCAGGATAGAGACAGAATGACCTTCTCCCTGTGTGTTTACAGTCCTGACCATTCGATGGAAGTGATTTCAGCAACAGAGAGCATGTACTCGTACCAAATGGAAATAAGCCAAAAGCAATGTCAAAGTCCTGAGTTCAGCATCTTCACAGAAAAATCATTGAGACCCTAAACAGAGCAGCACATCAGCCACAAGCTACTACAGGCAGCACACCTTTATCAAATGCTTACTCTGTGTACAGCCATTGCTGAGATGTAAGGGCCAAAGACGCAGCCCGGACTATTTTAACCAGTTAACTGCCACGATATTTTGAATTTAATTTAAAAAGGTCTGCCGCTTGAGTCTACAGACACTGGTTAATGTAGCGGAAGAGAATGGACACAAATATACAGACAGAAAAAGAGAATAAGGCTTTTCAAGTCATCCTGTGCTAACATGATAAGGATAGGATGTGCACAACAAAATTTGAGTACTGTAGAAGTTCTCTAAAGGGAGAGGTAACTACACTTGAGAATAAACATAGGGCACTTTCTTGAAAAGGTCTGACATGTGCTGGATCGGAAAAAAAAAAAAAATTAAATACATAGTAATGAGGGAGATGCATAGTAGTTAGAAAGAAGACCTGGAGAGCCAAATAGTAGTAAATCAAAGAAATCATTTTCTCTCCTAAAGAAAACATTATTGTTCCTGGATTATCAATTTCATTTTTACAAATTGCCAAGTATAGCACTTGGGTGAGAATTTAAGAAATTATAACATTTTTATTCCAGATCTTAAATTCAAGGAAGTTTATCTAGAGGGGAGGCGGGGAGAAGTGATTCTCTTTTAGTGTGATTCAGAGAAAATTAGTGGGGCTTTAAACATCTCTATGACTGAATGTAGAACAAACTAAACTCAGCCTTAGTTTGCAGTGAAGAAATACAAATTACTTAAGTCTTTCCAAATAGAATTACTTTTATTCATTTATTTGTTTTAAATGTCTGGAGCAGGGGCCAGCACAGATCATATTATGCCTAGAAGAGCTTTGGATCTAAAGCTACATGTTTCTGAAATAATTCCTTCAGAGAAAGTTACTTAAACATTGGGTTAGTTTCCTCTTTGACACAGTAAGCAGACTCCATTAGATCTAGGTAACTTTTCCTAGAATTAACCTACACTTAGCATTTTTGTTTGTTGATTCCCTAACTCACCTTGCTTTTCAAAAGGAGTAAAAACAAAAAATAATAATGAACGAATGAGTATAAAACAATAAATATCAAGAAATTTTTCAAATATCCTGCCTCCCCATTGATTCTATTTTTCTAACTCTGCCTTCAAGGCGAGAGCAGTCAAGATCAACTACTGATCTGCAGCCCATCTAATTTTGTTTTCTGTATTACTCTGTTTTCTCCAGTCCAATAATCATTATGGTGTAAGTGACACTCCAGGGGAAATCAATTTCTTCGGACTAAACAGAACAGCCCAGTCTACCTCCCTCTAGTCATAATTGGGGCTTTGTTTATTTTGCTGTTGTTTGGACTGGCCACCCTCTTGTTTCCACCTGAGTGGAATACTGTCTGCTGCAGCCTCTGGGAAGATTAGCCGGCCTTTAGGAACCGCCCCCTTGAGCAGGGAATAATTAGAACCACTTAGACATCAGAATTGCATTTTCCAGCAGCCGCCTAGATGTTGTTTTCCTCAAGATTGTTTAAAGGAAAAGTCCTTTAAACCCCTAAGAGGATAGAGTCTTTCTTATTTTCTCTCCACTTAGAAAAAAAAAAAAAATGTGAAGCTATAGAAAGCATTCGGATTTGTTAAGAGTCTCAAAAACAAAGATCCCCATACCTCCTTTCTGTCTTATGTCTGCTCAGTATTATGCATGTCTTGGACCTCAGGAGATGTTTGTGAATAAATGAAATAAATGACTTGCACTAAACAGAATAGATGAGTTAAATTGAATTGGATTGGACTGGACTGAACTGAACTGAACTGAGCTTCTCTGGACTGACAGTAGCTATCATGAAGCCAGAGGGATGGGCAGAGAGAGTGTCGCATTCACCAGCCAATCAAGGCCAGAACTTGGAATGATCAGGAAGTCCAGGCCCGCCTGGCAGTTGAGGAGGAAACAGAGGTTACATGGTTTCTCAAGGACAGATAGCAAAATGGAAGCAGAGCAGACTCCAGACATAGAAGCAATACAGACAAATAAATAACTGGGCTTGCATGGACTGAGTACACACCATGTGTCAGGGCCAGCTCTAAGTGCTTCACTCTATTCCCTCACTTATTCCTCTCGGCAACCCCTCAGGGCAGGCCCCACTGTTATCCTCACCTTCAGATAAGCACCTCCCCTGTGGCACATCCAGGATTTGGACCCAGGAAGCAAGACCCCAAGATATTGCTCTTAACCATTTCCAGACATCATGGGCAGTGGAGGAAGAGATCATAACATACCTTAAATGAGAATTTTTTTTAAAGGAGAATAAATATTAAGGAAATGGGGAAACAGAAGAAAGGAGTTCCCCCCCTCCTCTCTTGAGAATTTGAAATTTAAAAAACTGTTCCAGTTTCCTTGAATTAAAAATTTCTAAATATCCATATGTCATATACCTTGGTTTCCTGAAGTTAGGCCTTCGTAAGGTCTGCCAGACTATATTTTACAGAGCTTTATATGGGTGTAAGGGTTCTAATTTCTGGGACTGCCATACAGGCTTTGTAAAAAACACATAACTCATATTTACCTAACCTTCATATTCCATAACATAGCTCCGTGATGTTGAAAATGTTCACTGATGTCTTGGGACTTGAAGGCCCTAGTCAGAGCTGGACACTGTGCTATGCCCTTACTTGCAGAATGACCAGAAATCTTGATGGTATTATCTCCCAGTCTTTGCACCCAAAGGCCTGCCCACCACTGAATGTGTCGCTCCCATCAGTGAGGAGTAATTGACTGCCTCTAAGCCCTGCACATAGAGGGGGTCTGGTCATCCTATTAGAATCAGAACTACAAAATGACTCTAATTATTGACTATTCTCGTTCTGAAGAGCTGAGCTCTTTAGCATCCTGAGTACATCGAAGTCATTCCATACGTTTTGGGGAGTAACTTAGCAGTCCCTACTCACTAGGAGTCAGACAGTGATCATGCTATCTGGGATGGCTGTGGAGGCAGGGAGGCAAGGGATGTCTCAGAATCCTCAGGGGTTAATGATGGATTTGACCTATGGTGTGAGGGAGAGGCAAGTTGCAGGATAATCCCAGCTCTGACATGAGATACCCAATGGATGCCAGTATCATTTATTTACTGGGCTATGTGAGGAGCAGATTGGCAGGGAAGGGAAAGTGTGAAGAGAAAATTATAATTTGAGACATAAGTTTAAGATCAGCTTGAAATATATAAGTGGCGATAAGGAAACATAAATTATCTGGAATATTCGTACCACTATCTGAGATGAGGGTGTGAAGTTAGGATTGTTGTGTCATGCTCTTAATGAATTCAAGCTAGTTTCTAGTAATTTTTAGTTTTGTTTATCTGTTTCTTTCCATTGTCTTATAAATACTGCTAAACTATCAGTTGCAAAACTGTAGAAAAATTATTAATAGGATTGATGTTAAGTTTTCTGGTCAGTAGTTTCTAGAATCTGTTTTCCAACTTTTGAGAAAAAAGTGGGCATTACTTGTTACTCTCCAGTCGTCTGATATTATTCCTGTTCTTCAAAGATTAAAGCATTTCTTCTCCATTGACCCAAGTTTTTCCAGAGCCTTGAAATGCCACTCATCTGTATATGGAAGTAGAAGCTCAATGGAAGCAGCTAGCTCTTCCTTTCCTCTCTCTTCTCTTATATTGAATTTCATCTCCAATATGACAAAAGACTATTCAACAATTTCCAGGACTATTTTCCCTATTAAAAAGGTAGAAGTCAAATAGGAGGAAGGTGCCTCTGAGTTCTCTTGCCATCTGTGAGTGTCACAGTAGCAACAGGTTGAGCAACTCTAACGTTTCTTCTTGCCCGAAATGTAGATGGAAAGTCTTTTCTGTAGGTCTTAGAATTTTCCCCAAGCCCCAACACACTCTAAGATTGAGAATCCTATCACTCTTTTGTTTGTCTTTTCTCCTGATTTTATGTTCCTTTTTTATTTGTTTGTATACAGTATAACTTTCTTAGTGCAGTATTTTTCAAGACATTTTCTCAGCCATTGTTCCATTTGTTTGTGTGTGTATATAATATCCCTTATAAATACTCATAATTTTATTACTGTTACTCTAAGAAAAATTTCCCATTCATTAACTCATTCGCTCAACAAATACCCTTTGAGCATGCACTGTGGAAGTTATCGTGAAGCACAGAAGGATGGATCAGAAAGAGATCTGAGTTGAGGAAGCTGAAGGACTAGCATGGAATCAAGCCATGCATGAATCACAGGAGCCACAAGAGACGTGTCTTGTGGGAATTCAGAGGAGACAGGTGCCAGAGGCAGCATTTGTGGATTAAGGGTGGATCAGAGAAGAAAGGCTTCATGGTGTGGATGGCAGTAGGCCTGCACCTGCACCATGAGTAATTTAGATAAGGGAAGATGAAGAAGTGTGTGTGGATCTGTGGGGAGGGTGTGTTTGTGTGTGTGTGTGTGTGTGTGTGTGTGTGTGTGTGTGTGTGGTGTTGTGGCGGTCCTTCTTGAGAGAGAAGCAGTATATTCTAGAAGAAATAAAGACATTATTGAATATCAATCTTTAATTAATAAAGGAAACTTAAATGTGTATAGAGTTTCATTTCATTTCTTATTCCTTCTTTTTTTTCCGTGATGCACTTTTCTTTCTCATAATTTTATTACCGTTACTTTTTTATATACGCAGATATTTCAATGATTTGTGCCATCTCAGGATTCTTTTTATAAAAAAATTTAGTGTTTTTTTAAATTGATTTCAGAGAGAGGAAAGGAAAGGGGGAGAGAGAGAAACATCAAAGATGAGAGAGAATCATTGATTGGTTGCCTGGGGATCGAGCCCACAACAGGTATGTGCCCTGACTGGGAATTGAACCTCCTGGTTCATGGGTCAATGCTCAATTACTGGGCCACACTGGCTGAGCAAACCTCAGGCCTCTTTTTCACCCAGGATCATTATTCTCTGCCTTTCCCCACTTCCCTTTCCTTCCCCTGCATCTGCTCAAACCCACCCTTGGTTCATCACCCTTTCTATGCCAGCTTGACAGAAGAAGACAATCTTTCTCTCAGGAAGCACATAGGATGGATGCCTCCTCATGGGCCAGACCTGCAGGCCACCTCTGTAGTCCTTACATTCCACCTAGTGAGACTGTGTCCTAGGGCAAGGAGGCCAAACAGCACAGTCCAATGATCCCAGAGCTATAAAAGATAAGACCTGGGTTCTGGTTTCAGTCCCAAGAGAACCTCATTATACAGCCTAACATACCTGGGCCACAGCTTCCTCCTATACCATGTGACAGAACTAAACATTATGATCTCTAAAGTCACTTCCATCCCCACTAGACAGAAGGAATAGTTGAGCCCTGGTAACAAACTGTGACTGAAGTCATTCAACCATTGAATAATTGACACAGTATCATGTCTAGTCGCTGGCCTTTCCAGCCTACCACTTCCAGAGACCCTTTGCAGCTTTGTCAGTTGTGACTCTAGGAATCTCACATGTGCAGTGAAAAATCCTGCATTTATTTGCCAGCCTCTTTCTTTTGACTTGTCATGATTAAGTGGCCGCAGGAACAAGTGAAAGGACTCATTGTCTTTTTATTGACAGTTTGCCCTCTAGATCCTGCCCCAGGAGAGGAAGAGCAGAGGTTAACAAGCTCACCAGCCTCTGCAGTTTCCTAGTTTTTACATCTGTTAGCAACTGACATTCCATCTGCACAGCGAGTGGCAAGACTGGGGAGTAAGGGCCACGCCAAATATATGTGTATGTTCATTCCTGGCTTTCCTTTTCCAACGCCAATATTTAATTTAAAATCAACAATTCTACAAATCTGAGGCACAAGATGGTTTTAAAATTCCTCAAGAAATTGAATGGTATTTCCTAGGAAAGAAGAAGGCAATGATTGCTGAGCACCAATTCATTCATTCATTTGTTCATTCATTTGACAAATACTTATTGATTACCTACTGTGTGCCAGAGACAGCTCTATGTGCTGGAAATACAGCAGAGAATAAAACAGACTGCAGGAAAAGATGATAAGTTCTTAGGGAGCTTATATTCCATACCAGATGACCAATAATGAACATAAAATATAAATAAGATATATAATATGCTAGATCAGCGGTTCCCAATGTGGGGCACACACCCACAGGGGGGCAATTTGATTTTTAAGGAGGGCAAGTCGAGAATGAGTTATTAACAGTGAATTTTTTGCATTTCTTATGGTTCTAGGGGCCTCATATACAGTATATAAATATATATTGTGATATATTTATGCATTTCAGTTCAATGTTATGTTTTGAAACTTTATTTGCTATTTTTCATATCACTTCATATTATTATTTTTTTTTTTAACAATTTCTTGGTGATTTCTTTCTTAGTACTTCCACTGTCCTCTTGTTCTTTTATTTTTCTCTTTCATGGATGTCATGGTCTTTGGAAGCTTGTTTAGACCAAGTTAATGCCTTTTAGATTTCCTCCACATGAATAGGAGTTCACTTTTTGAATAATAAGAATTATATGTCACAGGGGAGGCATCAGGATTTTAGAGATGCTTAGGTGGGGCATGGCCAAAAGAAGGTTGGGAACCACTGTGCTATAAGGTGATGTATGCTACCAAAAAAAATAAATAAATAAAATAAAACATGAAAAGTGAAATATCAGAGATGGTAAGCATTTCAGCCAGGAAGCCCTTCTGAGAAGGAACCAAATGAGTGAAGTCCTAAAGATGGGAGAGGAAATGACAAGAGCAAGTACTCTGAGGCAGGAACAGGTCTGCACCCACAAGGAACAGCAAAGAAGTCAGAGTGACCGAATGCATGAGGAGAAAGGGCATAGTATAAAATAAGCTCAGAGAGTCACAGTGACGTGTGCAAGTGATGAAGAGCCAGTACCCCTGTAAGGACCCTGGCTTCTGTTCAGGGTGAGATGGGAAACCAAGGGAGGTACGTCATCTGATTTAAGCTTTAACAGAATTATTGTTGAGAATAGAGAAGCAGGAAGATTAATTAGGAAGCTCTCACAATAATTCCATTTGAAAGATTATGGCTCATATGAAGGTGATAACAGTGGAGATGATGCAAAGGGGTCAGATTCTGGGCATATTTGGAAGGTGGAGACAGCAAGATCACTGACACACTGAATTTGGGGTGTGAGGGAAAATTGGGTCAAAGATGCTGAGAGGGTGATAACCTGAACAAAAATGGAGTTACCTTTCTAGGATGGGGAAGAATGCAGGAGAGACACAGCAGGGGACCAGGGGGAGGTAAAAAATTATAAGACAGATTAACCTAAGCAACTCAGATCTTTATCCTCTTAAAAAAATAATTCTATTGCCTAAAGATTGTGATTTGGATATTTAATTACATTGTTTTCCGATGCCACCCAGCCTCAACTTTTGCCTAGCCCTAACCCTTGTCATTAGAATGGCACACTAAAAACTTACACTTAAAAAAAAACCTCAAGAGCTTCTGAAGAGTTACATTATAATTTAGGATTAGCTGTTGAAAAAATGCCTTCTGCTCAGGTTGCTCAGTGTGTTGGAGCATCGTCCCATGCACCAAAAAGGTTGTGGGTTCCATTCCTGGTCAGGGTGCATACTTAGGTTGTGGGTTTGATCCCTGGTCAGGGTGCACACCGGAGGCAAATGATCAGTGTTTCTCTCTCACATCAATATCTCTTTTTCTCCCCCCCCACCCCGCCCTGCCGCCCGCCCTGCTTCCTCTCTCTCTAAAGATCAATAAAAACATATCCTCAGGTGAGAAATAAATAAATAAATAAATAAATAAATAAATAAATAAATACTTCTTAAATGTAGAAAATAACATTTATTTTAAAATGCCTTCTAATAGCTAAACAAGTTCCCTCCAGCGGTGAACATGGCCATATACCCTCTTCTCAGTGATGCAGAGAGGACCCTCTCTCTCTTCCCTAAGGACAATGCTGGGTCTGTTCATTTTATCAACACTCTCCACCTGTCTGCTTTGTCCCCTCCCTTAGCAAAGTCCGAGGGGTGCTGTCCAATCCTCTTTCCCCCTCGGCACCCTTTCCCCTGGAGAACAACTCTGGATGGAGGTCTCTGACATCTGAACCTTGCCGGAGGGCATGGTTCCTTTCAAAACACTTTACAGACACAATATGGGAAGGTAGAGTCTATATCACTCAAGTAAATGTGTCACAGAAATTCTTCATGTTCTGGCGTTTCTTAAATCAAAATGTGGATAAAAATAATAAGGGAGGGCAAAGGAAGAGATGTACAGAGGGAAGTAAGGAGAGGGGACTACTACAGCTCTTAGAGAAAAGAATTATAGTAGATTAGGCAAATAGACCCCAATATATTTACTATATGTTTCATTTTATAAAGGTAGAAGTTGAATCCAAAGAGGTGAAGCAACTGCTTCTTGGTCTTTATGACAGAGAGGTGAGGCCACATTCTAAAGACTCAGATTCAGGGTTTGGCAAAACCAAGAATGGAACCCAAGATTTCAGACCCTAATGTTTAACAGAAGACCTTCTCCACCAGAAAGGACTTTGAATGTGAGGCAGAGGATTGCAGATTTAATACAGCAGGCAATGGAAAGCCACTGTAGGCCCTGGAGCAGGAGTGAGAAGTCATGTTTTTGGAGCATTTGCTTGAAGGTAATTGTCCAAGGCAAATTAGAAAGGTAAGAAACTGGTGAAATGGGTGAAACAGAGACAGAGTGAAGACCATTATAGTTTATTCAGTTATGAAGTGAACAAGACTCTTGTCCAGAATAAAACTAGAAAAGGAGAACAGGGTGGATCCAAGGAAATTTTCCAAGGAAGAAGCAACCAGACTTTGGGGTAATGGAGGTTGAGAACAAGAGACAAGTCAAAGAAGACCCCAACTGCCATAACCATGGAAGTTGGCTCTCTGGTTCACAAGCTTATAGCAACCCTGTGGGTCCATTCCTAGAGGAAGCCAGGGCCGCCCGACCCCGCAGTAGTAGAATGACAGAAAAATTAATAAGGCATCAGCTCATTTCTGTGCAAACCAAGAACATGCCCATGTGGCCTGTCAGTCTGTTTTCAGTTCTTTCTATCTTGAGGGTACACAGAAAAATGCTCAGGGTGTGCTTTAGGCAAAGCATATTTCATCTCAAAGCTGAGAAAGTAAAGAGTTCAACTCTCCTGCCAAGATTTTGAAAGCACCAGGAAGGGGATAAAAGAAAATAAGCTACCGCAAGGGCTGTTTCTCTAATTAGGGGCAATTTGCAGTGGCATGTGTATGGCCTGAGTGAGCAGGCATCATGGAGAGGAAACACAAAAGGAGGTTTAATCGAAGTGCTTTAGATGACAATTTTCCTAAATAAATAAATAAATAACTGGAAAGGCATCATGTTCAAGATGAATAATGTGGTGGGGTTTTTTTTGTTTGTTTGTTTGTTTGTTTGTTTGTTTGTTTTTCTCCTGAAGACACAGATCATGAAAGATTAGGCAGAGAAGAGATGTTACCTTATGGATATATTCTTTTTTAAGAAAATAAAATCTTTGTTGTTAAAAAATGAAAGACTTGGAGATTTTGATGTGGTGGTCCCCAATCTACCTATGGTGGACTTCAAAGCTGGAGCTTAGGTTACTATGCATATAGCTCTGCCTCTGAGCTTTAGTCACATGCATGGAGGTGTTCCAAATGGTAAATTATGTAGGACCCCCAGGCAGGCATGCAGAAGCCTTCACAGAATGTCTAGAATGTACTTGAGAGCCAAAAAGTGATGAGTCCCCTTCCTGCACTGCTCTCAGCTAGAGCAATGCACACAGGATGCGGGGTTTTTAGAGATATCAAAACAGGCCCAATTTCTGTTCCTGACAGTTCTTTTAATTCAGAGCAATAGCCAACATTTACAAAGTACTTTGCAGCTTTCAAAACACTTTGACAGGTATTGACAGGTATTTGGTTCTTATAATGTGTAAGTGTCTTATTCCTTTTGGACTGCTATACCAGAATACTATAGACAGGTGGCTTAGAGACAATAGAAATTTATTTCTAACAGTCTGGAGTCTGGGAAGCTCAAGATCAAGTCACTCGTAGATTTGGTGTCTGATGAGAGCCTGCTTTCTGGTTCATAGACAAACCCTTCTCACTGTCTTCCCATGGGGGAGATGATGGGGCAGCTCTTTGGGGCCTCTTTTATTAGAGCATTAGCCCTATTCATGAGGGCTCCACCTTCATGACCTAGTCATTTCCCCAAGATTTCACTTCCAAATACCATCATTTAGGCATTAGGATTTCAATATATGAAATTTAAAAAGACACAAACACTCACATCATAGCAGTAAGGTAAAGGGTATTATTCTGCACTGTACTGATGAGAAATAATAATAATTATTATCATTATTCTGTACTGATGAGGAAATGGAAGATTGGGTGATTTGTCCAAAGGTACATACTTTATAAATGATAAAAACAGAATCTAAGTCCAAAGTTGCTGTGAAGACTAAAGGTAGTTCATATAAATCCCTCAGCACAGTATCTGGCACATAGATGTTAATAAATAGTGCCATCTGTACCCCAACACACAAGAACTTCACCAAATCAATTTACCTAATACTCCAGCAAGTCTTCCTTCAAAGGACAACCATGCAAAGTAGAATGACTTGATTCACTATCATTTGCTGTCTGGAAGTCTCTAAAGGACTTCTCATTCCTGCTCATTTATTAAGCCAAGAAGAAAAACTCAAATTCACATTTCCTCTTGCATTTGCTCTCGTGTTCTTTTTTATTTGTTTGTTTGTTTGTTAATATCACATGAGAATATTTTTTCCATTGCTTCTCAGGAGAGTGGAAGGGGGGAGGGAAGAGAGAGAGAAACATCCATGTGAGACACATCCACACGCCTCCTGCATGTACCCTGACTGAGCAAAACAGCAACTCAGGTACATGCCCTTGACCAGGAATCAAACCCGAGACCCTTTGGTGCTTGGGCCAAGGCTTTAACCATTGAGCCCACAAACCAGCCCACCATATTCTAATACCCAATTAACTTACACTGAGTATAATGTTGATTTAGAACTTAAAAATGTGGAAAGGAAACCAATATTTACTACAGATCAGCAGCTGTGATAGCCCTTTTAGAACAGCTGGCATTACTGCCTCTTAGTGCAAAAGACAGACAGGCTCAGGAAGGCTGTTTAATCTGTCCATGATGTAACTGGTGACAAATTTTCCCCCGACTTACGTTAAAGTGTCAGTTAACTACAAAAGACACCTGTTCAACAGCAGAATCCAGAATTCATTAGTTTCATCCTCAAGTTACATTAGTTACCTTCCCCCAAAAATTTGAGTCACAATGAATTCCACTCTCATCTTGATTTAGAAGATGGAAATCTGCACCTAGAGCACAAAGCTGTAACCATCTACTTCTCTGAAGAGCCACCATCACCAAGGCTCTCTGTGTCTGCCACTGTCATGTGCTGTGATTGCACTATCTCATCTCATCCTCATGGTGACCCTATGAGGTAGAGACTACTATTAGCCCCAGTTTGCAGATGGGAAAACTGAGGGTCAGAGAGTTTGCACAACATACCAGCTCACGCAACTCTAAGTGTAAAATGGGACACGGATCTGGAATCTGGGCTCCTTCGTCTGTTTTTGTACTCCTGTTCATTCGTTATATGTTGAAAATTGCCTCTTACAATCATCAGCTGAAAAGAGAGTGTGTTCAAGGGTGTTAGGATTTCAGTGACAATCTATATAAATGTTTGTTTAATATTTGCACAAGAGTCCTATAAGACAATTTAGTGCTAATCGATTTGATCAAACAAAGCAAAACAAACCAGTGATTTAAAATTGGCCTTGGCAAAAAAGGAATGGAATTGTGCAGGTGTGAGGTAAATTAAATTGATGGGTTTGAAAGGGAAATCAAAGAAAAATTTTAGGTGCACAAACCTTCTACAGAAGAGAAGGTTACTGAATGACAAAAAGGAAAAAGAAAAAAAGAGGGTTCTTCTTGTCTGAATGTTTGGCCACACTATGCAATATTTGCTTATGGAACTATTGACACAAAAATGTCCAAAACTGTAGAGAATTTTTATAAGAATTTATTTGAGATCAAACTGATGACAATGCTGAGAAGCAAGATCTCAAATGTTCCCAAGAACCAGTTTTGCAGTTTCCTCTAGACATTTTGAATTAAAGAGGGAACTGAGAAAGATTACAAGAAGGTGGGAGAAAGCAAAGTATGGGATAGTTAACAAGATTATGTGCTCCCTTGAGGGGTCTGTAAAGAGGATTACTTCTGGCATTTTAAAAGTATGCTAATCTAGATGTACAAAAACAATGGACAGGGGTGTGACTACCCATTTAGGAATTTATGATCAGATCACCCTGTGAGGTCACTTTCAATTAGATTTATTACAGCACCCCTTTTTCATTCACAGAACACTTTCTAATATATGTAGCCTAAATTTCCTCAAAGTCCACTGTAGAGACAGTAAATTATAAAGTCTCTGGCTTCTTGCTCTATTTCGTCACTCCCCAATAATGTCACTTTTCACTTTGCCCTTAAAGGGTCCCCAAGTTACACTGGCAGTTCCTGGAAGTGTTATAGAATTTACCAGGTGGCTGAAAAATACACAGGAGTACCTGGAGATACAGGAAAAACCCATTTATTTCCAGATGTACTAGTACCGTGACTCAGGGGAGCCTGTTTCCAAATGCTGAGCAAACCAATATGGAGGAAGCTTTCTCTTTATACCCTTTGGTTTCTTTGTCCCCCAAATAAGGATCAGACTTCCGGAACTTTCCCGGGCTTTGCAAAAAGCCCCATGTGTTAGGATGGGGGCCGTGAGACCACACCTAAAGGCCTGGCCTGGCGCCAGTGCTGATAACCCCTCCGGGGGTTGTGTATGGTTCATGGCCTCTGTAATATGTATTTACGTAAACAGGTCTTGCAAGACCAGATAATTAAGGAAGGGGCAGTGACTTGATTATAGGCTAACAAGAATGTACATTAGGGATACTGATTAACTAGGTACAGAGTCAGATTGCTAGCCCGCTCCCAAAAATGTATTTTTATGTTCCCCACCAGAAGTGGACCACATGTGTCCAGAAACAAAATTATCCTACTCTGAGCTTCCTCACCAAAATCCACTGCCCATGAAGCCAATTCATGTGATGCCTCTTCAGTCCCTCTAATGCCACAATGAGGGCCGTTGGGATAATGAGCCACCGTCTCTCATGGAGCAACTAGTATTACCCTCCCTAGTGGACTGGAGTCATCAGTTGGTCCCATTCAGCCAGTCATTCACCAGATCCCCTGCACTGGCTGTTTCCCTGACACACCCCAAGCTCACCTCCATGTTTCCCTAACCTTCCAATTCCCCTGCACTTCTAACCCCCGCTCACACCCCAAAGAGCTCTCTCAACTTCTACTTCTGCCTGGGGCCCTCCCTGCAGGGCACTTAGATACAGTCCTCAGCCTTGGGAGATGTTAGACATTCTGGGTTTTCCCTGTGCTGACTTTGCTGCCAGGCATGTTCCTAGGGGGCATTCTCTCCTCACCAATCCAGCAAAGGAACATTTTCAAAGAGATGCCCCACAGCTCTTGGCCACTCCTACTTATCAGCTAAACCTAAACACTTCTAAATCTCTACGTGTTAAAGTTATCTGGACCCCATACATCTGTACCTCACCCTAGTTCCTAGTCCAATGTGCAGCAATGTTCTCTAAATGATTAAATTTGGTTCCACCTCACATTTCCCTAAGATAATCCCATAACTCCTTTCACTGGGTTCCCTACCTCTTTGCTATAATGTGTGAGCATCACTGTGATGAAAATAGAACCCATGGAAGTAAACAAAAATGATAACATGAGATCAGGTGGAAAAGTTGGGGTAAAATAATTCACTTTCAAGAATGGTCAGAGACATAAACAATGAAGGTGGAGCTAGAGGCACACATGGAAAGAAATCTGAGAAATAGACAGGAGTGAGAAGGTTAAAATATGTCTCCCTGGTGCTATACTCAACCCAACTCACTTTAACATATTTATTGGGCTCTTGATATTACTGAACCTTGTGTTTTCTTCCTCTTCAGCTGCACTGTTCAATGCTTCCAGTAAGAGTAATAAAACCCTACTCTTTAGAACCCTGATTAGTCCTCAGCTCAGGTAAACAGAGCAGCTGCTAGTCAGATTGAATTCCAGAGAGAGAAAAGGGTAAAATGATTATCCATGTATAAACTGATTTTCCTTTGCTTGCTCTTTTTCTCCCATCAACCATTATAGAGCAGATTCTCAGGAGAGCCCGAGTAAGCCCTATCAGATGGAAGATGTTAGCTGGAAAGTCTCATGCAGTAGAGAAGTTCCCTCAGTGCCACTCATGGTACAGGAGAGATGCAAAGGTGTGTGTGGTGGGGAGGGAGGGGGTTGCTTTGGTTTGGAACGCACATCCTGGAAGCCTAGGAGGATCAGTATTAAACACGGAAGCTGCATGTTCCATAGTTTCCCTCAGTAATTTTTTTTTAATCTGAAACAGAAGTAGATCTTTCCCTTGAACCTTTTTCCTTGGTCTGCTTTAGGGCTGTTGGCCCCCAACCTCTGACCAAGCCAATGGCAACAATCCTAGCTAACAATGGTTGGATGCTCAATAAATTCCAGGCCATGTTTTACATAGATGAAGAAGGAAAGAAGCCTTCCCCTCTTCCAAGCTCCCCTTTCTCACATGTTTTTCTTCTTCTTAGAGCTAGCTGAACTAAAATGTTTCCACCCTTATCAAAGTCTCAGGCAGAAACAGTATAGGGCAGGAGAATGCTCCCTTGTTTGCGTTTTGGCATCTAATTAAAGCCAACAAAGCAGATATGGGGGAAGGAGGCTGGAATCTTGAACTAAGAGCATTGCTCTAAGAAGTATGGTAGCAAAATGTGGGTGTAGAAAAGGCTATTGCTGACATAGTTGGAGGTTATGAAAAATTCTAGCATTTTCACCTGTCATGTACCAAGTACTTAACTATGTGTTAGGTATTGCGCTAAGGACTGTCCATGCATCTACATTACCTCATTTAAGCCATATTGGGGAATTTGGGCTTTGTCCCCAAGGAACGTAGGGAGCCCTGAGAGATTTTAAGCAGGAGGGTGAAATGAACAACATCCTTATTTGGAAGTATTATTTTTATCCTCATTGTACAGAGAGGAAATCTGAAGTTCAGTTTTGGCTTATACGTAGCACAGCAAAGATCGAGATCCTGATCCATCTAACACTAAAGTCATACCCTTAACCTCACCATGTTTGTAGAACCTTTGAACTCATAGTCCTGCCTCGGTCTCATCCCTCCCACCCATCTCCACATAGCCGCAGAAGAAATGTCTGAAACGTCAGTTTGTTCATTTCACTCCCCTACTTAAAACCTCTCAGGGCTCCCCACTTTCCTTGGGGACAAAGCCCAGATTCCACAATATGGCTTAAGAAGAGCCCTCCTGGCTTGAATTTTGCTCACATACAGATGCAGCTCTTACAAACTCCTCACCCTTCTGTTCTACCCATGATGATTTTGCTACAATTCCTGGAAAATGACAATTTTCCTCTTATTTGTGGCCTTGGTACAAGATGCTACCAAACCCAAAGTGGGCCTGACTACGTGTTTTATTCTAATACAAACACATCTTAAACACATCTTCAGGATTTACCTCATCTCAGAAATCTCCAAGGACCCAAAGGCTATCCTGTTTTCTGGGGTCCTATAGCCAACCCTGTGCCTGCGTCATGGAACATCTCACACCAAATCCATTTTCTCATAGCCCTAGACCGAGTCCTGAGAGCAGCCATTGTTAAGTATTCTGTTTCAGCCCCAGAACCTGGCACCATGAGTGACATAACCTTAGCCGCTCCATAAATCAGCCAAGTGAGTGAAGAAACCTTGGCAGCAAATGCTGACTCTTACTAATATTGCAGTAAAGGCAGATCATGAGAGTAGTTTCTTTACCCTTTCATAAGATAATTTATGACTTGAGTTCAGGACTGTGACTCTAGCAGCATATCCTACTGGAATGCATGTGGTCCCCTAGGTTCAAATTTCAGTTCCATTACTAATGATTCCCTAAAACCAGACATCTCCAAGAGAAGCTTTTCCTTGTCATTATTTTCAATTTCTCAGCAACAGCCCCATGTTTGTTTTCACCCTAACACTTAATCCAAATTACAATGATCACTCCACTAGATTGCATAGTCTTTATGTATCAGGACCATGCCAACCTGTTCTCTCTCTTCTCACAAAGCTAGAATCATGTCTGGCACATAGAAGGTGCTCTTTGACTTTGGTATGAGATAATAATAAATATCACAGGGATTGTCATGTCCCACATGTATGAAGTGCTGGGTCTAGAGAGGTCCATCCAACTGTAATGATCTCTCTCTGCTTTCATCCCTCCAGATGTTCTGGTTGGATCCTGTGTAGGGTCATGCTGTGGCCAAGTCTTTCTATCTTCCCTCTTACTATAACCCAGGGGTTCTCTACTCACAACTTCAGGGTTTCAGGGAGCCAGCTGCTCTCCTTGTATATCCTGTGCACTAGAACTTGTCTTAGGATCATTCTCTAAGGACAGGAATGAGGCCAAATGAACTTTTCAACCAAATGACTTAAACCAAATTCTAGTTCTTTGTATTTTAGCATTAGGTAATAATACTTTTTTCTGTACCTTCTTACCTTTCAAAGGTAAGGTAGCTTGTATCCCCTCATGTCACATTGTCTTTACCACACTCAAAGGCTTGAACCATCATTGCAACAGTATTCAGCTCTGAGCCTAATATGTTATTAACTAGGGGCCCAGTGCACAAATTTGTGCACCGTGAAAGGAACTATGGGCCACGAGGTTGCAGTGGACACAGGGACAGATCTCGGCCCATCCTCCACACCCTCGCCTGGCCCCTCCCGCCATAGCCCCCGGTCCCCTGTCTGCTGGCAGCACCGCTCCCGCTGCCACCACTCCCATGCGCTGACAGCACCGGCCCTGTGTGCACCTGCTGATGGTGTGAAGCGATTGGGGCTGGTGCCATCAGCAGGTGTGAGCAGCAGCTGCTGCCCTGATTACCCCTCAGGACAGGGGGAGGTGGAGAAGCCCTCAGAGGCAATAGGGGCCGGCAAGTGCCGCTCACACCCGCTGATGGTGCTGAGTGGTCAGGACCAATGCAGGGCACCAGCAGCGGGTGGGAGCAGTGGTTTCAGTGCTGGCTGTGGGTGTGAGCAGGGTCGGCGCCGGCAGCAGGTGTGAGAGGTGGCTGCCAGCCCCAATCGCCCCTCAGGAGCAGGGGGAGGTGGAGAAGCCCTGAGGGGCAATTGGGGCTGGCGCCAGGTGCTGGCAGCGATGCAAGTGGCGGTTCCAGCGCCAGCATTGGGTACAAGCGAGGCTGGAGCTGGCAGCAGGTGTAAGCACCAGGCAAGACTGTGGTGCACGAGAGCAAAGAATTTTTAGTAACCACCAGAGGCTCGCCCCAATGACAGCAACCAGCACCCTGCCTTGGTCTGGTGCCCCTGCTTACCTGCTCCACCATCCCACTGCAGCCGACACCTGCCATGTTCTACATGTGCATACATTATAGCGACTGGTTGTTCGGTTGTTTGGTTGTTCCGCCGTTCGGTCTATTTGCATATTAGGGATATATATATATATACTCCCTCCACCTACAATTTCTGCTTTTATTTGAATTCAGGTTGCCTCAGTCTCCCCAAGGCAGAGTGAGAGAGAAACCATCTAAACTTCTTACTTCTTCAAAAATATAAAAGTATTGTGATTGTTTCCATTATCTTGATGATATTTTCCAAGATATTTTCACATGTACTACCCACTTTGAGTACCATGGTAGGCCTATAGGCTTCTTACTCTCATTATTTTTCTTAGTTGTGGCAATGGAGACTCAGAAGCAGTAACTCACTCACCCAAGGTCACACAGCTGTTAAATATTTCAGCCACAGATTGAATGGGAGACTCCAAGTTAATGTGCAGACCTTCTCATTGTGCTTCCCCAAAGGCAAGACTATGGTTTATGCACAAAGGAAAATCTAGCCCGCTGGCTCTGACACATTATATTAAAGCGATGCATTAAGAGAATATTGTCTTGGTCAAGAATAAATGTATGAGTCCACAGGGGCTTCCCAGGACGCAGAATTAATTGTTCCCTAATCGCCTTATTTAACATTTAGATAACACTCAGCTCTGTGATCTGAGACACAGCAAAGCTTAGGTGCAGGTGGCTATACTGGCGATGGGGTGGTGCTGGGGCTCCAAAGTTATTCATCCACACAGTGGTCTCTGTGTCACCCTCTGGTAACCACGGAGGGAAGTAGAAGGATGAGTTTGCTGGAGAGCATGTCTGTAGCCAGAGAGGCACGGGAGCATAACCATCCTGCTGAGGGGACAGCAGTGTGATCTGGATCTGGGGAAATGTGCTTTGACTGACTGCCTTTCTCTCTAAGCCTTAACTATTCGAATGGGAGGAATAAGTTCCTTTAAAACAACTCACAGGTCACTTGAGTATGACAGGAGATAATGGGTGTGAGATAACTAAGGTTCTTTATACATAATCAAGGCAAAGGCAGAATTTGCTGCCAACAAGTCTGCCATCTCTGTTGGAGCCGGTGTACCTGGGCTCCAAGCCTCCCTCGGTGCATTCTGGGGTCCCTTTCTGCTCAGTTTTAGTTCAGAAACCACCTCCACAAAATGTCACTGTCGCAATAGGAAACCAGAAGCCAGGTCTCTAATGGAACAATTCAATTCCATTAAAACTAGTTATTCTGGGTGTGGGGGTCGATAAACAAACTCATGTTCTCACAGGCTCTCCTTAGTTATCCTTGACTTAAAGGGGAAAAATACATTTGGGCCAAAGGAAAACAAAAAAAGGCTTGAATGGTTTTTTATTTAAATCTCCTCTCCTAACCTGCTGAGCTAACATCAGCTCTCTCCCTGTCTGTGTAAATCCACAGCTTCCCAGAACATAAGGTGGAGATGTTGCTGGATAAACTGTTTTCATACATAATCATCCTTTTAAAATCCAGTGCCGAGGAGACAAAAACTCGTGGGAGCTGAGAATATAGCTTTCTTGGGCTTAGCCTCTCACCCCAGCACCAACCAGATTTGTAGAGCCACATAAGGCCATCTGCACACTTTCCCAACCCGTGTTTTGCCAGCAGGATAAGCAATGGGTTACAATGGCTTAGCCCTGTCAGGCAGAACTGGCTCTGGGAGATACGAGCCTCACACATCTGGAGGCATTGGCATCTCCCCGAGGTCACCGGTAGTTAAGGCTGGTGGTGAAGGGTGCTCTTCCCACAGCATATCCATTTTCATGTTTGAGGTCACAGCTCCCAGAGCGCTGTCCTGTCCCCCGGGATCCTCCTCGTTGCTCAAACATGGTCTACTAGCTGACCCTTTCCTTTCCCTTTCACAGTCCTGGGGGCTTTTCTTCTTCCTCTTTCCCCGCAACCCGCCCCAAATGCTTTCTCCCAAAAAGACATTGGGATTTGTCTCCGGAATAAAAGTTTTCAAGACTGGAACTCATTTTGCCTTAATGCATCATTCAATATACAGCATGACCAGCTCATCTAAATATCTTGATGCAACTTAAAAATCTAAATAAAGCATTATTCACAGCAAAAGCATCCAGTGCTCTCTTGTATATATCACCCAGTAGTCTGCTACTTCTGCTTGAAGATTTCTCCATCTATCAGTGTATCTTCACTAGTATATGCCTAGAATTTTGTTATAAGATTTTTAAAAATATTCAGAAATGTGCAAAAAGTAACATAATGACCCCAAGTGTCTCAAGACTCAGCTTCCACAATTATCAATAAATAGCCAATCTTGTTTCATCTATGTCCACCACCTTCTCAAAAACCTCCTCTACTGTATTATTTTAAAGAAAATCCAAGACATAATTATCTCATCCATAAATATATTCAAATGAATTTTACCAGAAAAAAAAGTGACATTTCTCTTAGGCAACTTCACCTTCTTATCACAATGCATATACATTATCCTGAAGCACATTGGTCATATCTATTTAAAGTTTTGTGAGCAGAAATGTAATTATTAGAATGGGATTTTTCTCTTTGTTGAACTTGAGGACTCCAGTTACAAGAAGCTCACACACATAACCAAGGCCTTAATCTTGCTTCCCATGGGAAGTGACACTTTAGGTGAAAAGAATAGTGTAGGGGATTCTAGTTGCTACCTTGTCACTTGGAAGCTGAGTATCCTTGAGTAAATTGTCTTTCCTCGGTTTCCTCTTCTATAGTTTAGGGGGAAATTGCCTGCCCCCACTTGCTTCACCAAGATGTTGGGAGAATCCCATGGGCTGGTCCATGTGGAATCATTTTGTAAAGAGGACATACTGTTCCAGTGTAAAAAATAATCACTAAATAGAAAAAAATAGATGCATTGCAGAAGCAGAGCTTAGCAGGAATGCATACAGAATATGGAGATTTGCCTGCCAACTGTCCTGTTGTGCTTCCTGGCGCACCCTGTGAAAGCTCCTTATGGACACCTGCCGGGGAGGCAAGGAGAGCAGCAGCTGCAGTGTGTCTGTGGGAGAGGCCTCCTCATACATGATCCCAATCAATAAACCCGCCATCCTGGCCAATGACAGCTGCCTCCACCACTGTCGGGGCGCTCAGACACAAAAGCCACCAGAAAATGATATTTTTCACCTTCTTTTGAGACCTGAATGGAGGGACAAATCACTGTCTCTTTCCCCTCGGAGAGAAGAGAAATCATCTAATAATACTTCCCCCAGCAGACCAGAGAAACAGAGCAACCGGCTGAGCTGCACGCTGATGATTATTCTTTCAGCAAAAACTATGATGGGTCTGCATTCAAAAGCCAAAGGCAAAAACACCTGAGGAGAAGCATGGGCAGTGGATTAAAACAAAAGTTGCCCTCACCAATTTTCCTCACAGGACCAGCCGAAAAAGAATAGGAGGCATAGCAGGCACTGGGAAGGAAGGAAATGACAGTGGGTTATACAATGGCCCTGTGTCTGTCAGAGACAGTTCTGGGGCTATCATCTCTCCTACATTCAGAACATGGCTCTCTCGCACATCCTGATGGTTCAAGGAGGACAAGATGGCGACAACCAATTAGGACAAAGACAAGTCCCAGGGGGCGGTCTGCCCACAGTCAAGTTCCATAGCCAAAGGCATGTGTGAAGCAAGACTCAGGACTCCCCCCTTTTTTTATTTAAAGGAATCACTATGTATTCATAATCATTGTGTGTTCATAAAGCTAAGTGCTATAACAAGCAACCTTGACAAATCACAAGGGCTTACATGACAAAAATTTATATCTCCTTCCAGCCAAGTCCCTGGCTGTGTAGCTCGTCCACTGATTCCATTGCCAGAATTCCAAACAGCCCACCATGGTGCAGGGGGGCTGGAAAAGTTGTCTCTGGCTGGGCAGCGATCTCCAGCCCAAATGTCTGCACGGTGGGAGGGTAGCACAAGAAGCAACTCAGACATAACCTGGTATGGTTGGAAACTGTACAAATTTGTTAAATGTGGGGAGGCGGGATTGACTGATAGGCATTTGTGATCACCTGCTCTATGCAAAGTTCTATACCACCTGTTATAAGGAAGACAGAGAAAATGGAACCTATGATCCTTAAGAGGCTTAAAACCTAATGACGGTGCCAAAGATGCAATCAACTAAAAATTAACTATATGTTGAACCTCTGCCCATTCCATTTTTCTTGAATTGTGTCAGCTAATTTACTTTTATGGAATATTAGTGAAAGTCATATATCTACCTAGAAATAAATGATTTACAAGACGTACTCTTCACAGAAGAGTTCTATGGAGGAATTTAATGAGCAGAGGCAATATATTAAGTGGTAAGGAATTAGCATTAGGGCCGGATGGCTTATGTTCAAATCTTGAGTCTGTCACTTCCGGAAGTATATCTGCGCTGTGCCTCAGTTTTCTCACCTATGAAATGAGGATGGAGACTGTTCCTACACTACAGTTATTGAAAGAATAAGCTGAGCCCCAGCCGGTTTGGCTCAGTGGATAGAGCGTCGGCCTGCGGACTGAAAGGTCCCAGGTTCGATTCCGGTCAAGGGCATGTACCTTGGTTGCGGGCACATCCCCAGTAGGAGGTGTGCAGGAGGCAGCTGATCGATGTTTCTCTCTCATCGATGTTTCTCTCTCTATCCCTCTCTCTTCCTCTCTGTAAAAAATCAATAAAATATATTTAAAAAAAAAAAAAAAAAGAATAAGCTGAGTTGTAAAGGTAAAGCACATAGAACCATGCTTGGTGGCAGGGAGTGAGCATTAAGTTACTGTTGGTTATTATTACTGGGCAATGATGTATTAAATATAAAGGGTGCAGACCACATGTAAACATGAAGTCTTGAATGACTCAGTATGCAAACCATCAACGTCCAAATCTTGCTCCCAAATGTACCTTCCTGGCCTCCTCTTGTTCTGACCTCAGGCACTTCCCCTGGGCCGGCCACCTCGATGACCTGCTCCCCTAGACTGTTACTTTTTCTTACTCCTCAACTCTGGTCCCACCTAAACAGCCTTGTCTTAATTTCCTAGAAGTAGAAAAATTTTAATCTTCTTTATTGAAGGACTAGAGGCCCAGTGTATGAAATTCATGCATGTGTAGGGTCCCTAGGCCTGGCCGGTGATCAGGGCTGATCTGTGGGGTGACCAGCGGGGCGATAGGAGGACGGGAGGGGGGGTGCTGGCACAGGCCTTGGCCGGCATGGAGCCGCTCACTTGCTGGCCCCGCCCACTTGCTGGCCAGCTCCACTCCCTCAATTGCCCTGCCACTGCCACTGATCGCTTCCCTCTGCAGGGCAACCAGCAGGGCAATCAAAGCGGGGGGTGGCAGGGGCCTGCTGGCACCTGCCTTGGCTGGCCTGGGGCCTGCGGGCTGGGGGCAGCTCCTGTGTTTAGCATCTGCCCCCCTGGTGGTCAGTGCGTGTCATAGTGACCGTCATTCCACCGGTCATTCTGCAGTTCAGTTGATATGCATATTAGGCTTTTATTATATAGGATATCATATCCTTTTCATAATTTGAAATTTCATTTTCCTAATGTGGCAGAGTTGCTTTCCATCTTCCCTTTGTGTGGAGAGAAAGCAATTTCTGAGGGATTACAGAGGGCTGCTTAGAAGTGATATTGAGCTGTGCCAGGTTGTGACCAGTGCAGGATGCTTTCCATGGCAGGTGGTTTTCTCTTTATTTGACCAGCTCTCATACCCAAAACTATAGTTGCCCTATTTCCCCTCCATTTCCCAACTTTTCTAACTGTCCATTTGTTCCACTCCTGGCACATATTAGGTTATAAATATTTATGGATTGGATGTGTGAATGACCCTTCAATGCTCCATATATAGTTAGCTATCTAAACTTTTGACCCTTTTAACTGTCTCTGGAGTATATCCCCTCATCACAGTAACCTTCACCTTCAGGCCACAACTTGCCCTTCCATTCCAGCCCACTCTCAATGTTCTCAAAAGCACACCCAAACTACTCTCCCTCTGCAGTATGCCTCCCTCTGTTTTGCTTTCATTTCTGAAACCCTCCATGCTCAACTGTTACATGATAGATTCTTGGCATAGAAATATAGATGGGACATAGTCAACACTTAATGAGCTTCCCCAGCCCTCTGCCTACTTTATAACTAGATCTCAAGATGCCAACATTCTAAGCTAGGTTTGGTTGACATGTATAGACCAAAGCAAGGGCTAAGGAGACAAAAGTCATGTGAGAGTTGGAAGGTAAATACACTCAAATATTGATATGTACTAATGTGTCCAGGTGAGGAATGTGTACTCAACATGTATCTCAGTATGCGTTTCAAAGCCATGGTGGGAGAAAAGAAAGGCCTCCATCTTTGTAGTCAGAAATGCCTTCCCTGAAATTCATCTCTTCTGCTGAATAATTGTGTAAATTTGGGAAAGTTACCTAGCCTCTCTCAACCCCAATTTCAACAGTGGATAGCTGTTCCTGCTTTGTGGGGTTATTAAGAGAACTACAAAGTAGGTATATAAAGCCCCCCTGATCCCCATATTGTTCTTGCCACTTAGTACATTTCCAATAAAAGACAGTGATTGTCCAGAATTTTTTTGATTAACCATTGTCAACCAGGTTTCTCTTGTATAATCATAGATGGATCAATTATTGTTCAACATGTACTTATTGAACAGCTATTATTTTCAAGACACCAGATGAATAAAATACAGTGTCTTTCCTTCTGGGGCTACTTATGATAGACCACACATACTCCAGGAAGATGTGCAATGACACATTTACACCAAGGGGTCAGTGACTGCATCAGAGATGTCTGGAGAGCCAGGATTGAAGCGGGAGGGAAAGAGAGAGAGCGTTCCTGCTGTTGGCTTGAGGATAGGGATGTGGGTGCATAGGGAAGGATGAAGACAAGGGAAGACAAGATTCCAGGATAAAAGTCAATTTTACAATTTGGCTGGGGGCTGATCCTACCATTCAGGCCTAGACACTCATAAAGGGAGGTGGGTAGGTAGAAAGCCTTATCTTCACATCCTTGAAATTTCTAACAACAACCACATGGGATTTAATAGTTACCAAAAATTGCTTCCTTTGGCCTTCCTAATAACTTAGTCAGAAGGCAGAGCAGATGATCATATACCCACTTTACAGAAGAGAAAACTGAGGTCTGGGTGGATTAACTGATTTGCTTAAGGTCATGTAGTTCACTTTTGAGGTAAGGTCTGGTTTTGCTGAATGACAGAAGGAGGGGGTATCCTCAGCTTACCATAAACCTCTTCTAAGTTAGCACTCAACTCTCATTTCCACTTGGAAGATCCTACCAGCCCCACAAGGTGAATCAAGGTCAGTACATCCAGACGCATCTCCTAGTAGAGCTTTGTTTATCTGACTGGTGACCTTGAGTCCTGCAGCTCCCAGCTGGATGGCAGTGGGGGGGGCGGGGAGACAGTTTACAAAGACAGAGGTGTTTTGTTCTGAAAGACTAAATGTATCAGTGTTGAGATTGAGATGGGACATTTGGGGAGTGAGAACCAACAGGCACGTTGATGAGAGTTAGTTTGCAGAGCCTGATCTTTCTAAGGAAGCAGAAACTTTGTTTTTCTCATTTAAATCTTTTCCACTTATTTTTTTCTTCTCAGCTTCTTGACTTTTGAAATGTAATTGCCAACTTCTGCTTTTAAGCACAGAAGGAGAGGTATTTGGCCTTCTAATGCATGAAGTGACCTTCAGTAAGCTTTCTTGGGACCATAGCCCTTTCACTGAACTTAGGAAAGAGGGCATCCAGTCTCAGGAGTAACTGGGGTGGTGGATAAACCTAAGAAGGGGAGTTTACCAACACAACACAATTGAGGCATATAAATATTAACAGCATTCCCCTCAAGCCCCCCTATCTCTGCCCCCCCTCCCACGCATGCACCACACTACCACCACCACCAAGGAAACTACCCTTGCTCTTTCAGTGCAAGCTGATTTTTTTTTTCTCTTTAAGACCATTCCTGATATTCAGATAAACCAAATTACCTTGGTTAAACTACACTCCATCTTTAAGCATTGTGTTATGTTTGAGAAGCATCAAGTATGACTGGCCCCAAATCATCATCCCCTGCAGTTACCCTGTCCAGGATTGATGGCTTGAACCCTTTCCTCCAAAGTCTTAGTATCTTTTTAATTTTTTTACTCTAAACAAATATTTCTATCTGTTACCTGGATTCACTGAACTTTACTTCTGGAGTCTCCACTGCCAAATCCTTTTCACCCTCCACATGCCCCAAGTAGTTTTGGAGATCTGTTCTCCTATCTCCTCCATCTTCTTCCCTCCCCCTGCCACATACCCAGAGGAGCTTCGGGCATCTCAGGGCCAAGCAAGGCTGGACCAGCTAGATTGCCTGGGTGGTTGGGGTGACTGCACCCTTCTCTGTCTGCCCTATTCCTTCCAAAAAGAAAGTCCCATGTGAAGCAACTAAGTCTTCACATTCATGGCATCCTCCAGTCTCTTATCATACCATCCCACAGGCCCTCGGGAACAAAATATATCTTTCTGAAAACCGTTTTTCCCTTATTAATTCTGTAAATCAACTTGCTTCTATCAAAGTTACAGATTGACTAGAATGCAAAGAACAGAAACATTTCTCTTTCTTAACGTTCCCTTTTCTTCTATGTAAAAGAAAAATCTTGATGGATATGAAAGAGAATGGGAGCAGAATGGCTCTCAGAGCAACTTTCCATGGTGAATCATTATAAACTCTGGCTAAACAAACGCACTGCCATGTTTCTACCCTTACCCTTCTTAACAAAGAATTCTGGCTCCGGGGGCCTCTCCATAGCACCACCGGTTCCTATTCAATACAAAGCAAGTCTCTGTCTGTACTGCAGGGAAATGGCAACAGCTGACCAGAAGGTCAAGGTGTGCCTGTTAGTCTGACGAGCCTTCTGGGATGCTGGAGAAAAGCAATTTGCCAGCTTCAAGGACCACCCCTTTCTCTGAGGGGTCACTGGGGTCCAGGTCAGCATTTTGCAAAGATTAAATCTACTTTAATCTTCCTCCATGTGAGGGTTTGCTACATAATGACCTTTTCTATTGTCAAAAGAAAACTCAGAGAGCTTTATTGATATTAATATTTTATTAAGCAAGAAACAAACTATTCACACACAGGGATAATTCAAACCTGAGAATGGTATGACTCTCAGAGGGAGGACGCTACAGGATGGCTTATAAAGTGAAAATGAGGACGCTGTTTAACCTTTACAATTATTGGTTATTACAATGAGGGTTTCCAGACAGCAGGGGATTGGTTAAAACTGATTATCTTATATCATTTTCAGAAGATGACTTCAGTTTCACTTATGATTATCAGAAACACTTACAAGAAATAAACTAAATTAAGTTTCTTTTACATTCATGAAATGTACTAGATTAAGTTTCACTTATGTGGCTTAACTGTTTTTTTCTGTTAAAGGGATCATCAAGCCTGGTCTCATTTTATTTTAACACTAGAGGCTCGGTGCACGACATTCGTGCACTGGGGAGGGGGGTCCCTCAGCCTGGCCTGTGCCCTCTTACAGTCTGGGACTCCTCGGGGGATGTCCAACTGCCGGCTTAGGGAGCAGGCCTAAGCCAGCAGTTGGACATCCCCCAAGGGGTCCTTAGCACTGCCGCGGAGGTCCACCGTCGCTGCGCTCACCAGCCATGAGCCCAGCTTCTGGCCGAGTGGCGCTCCCCTGTGGGAGCGCACTGACCACCAGGGGGCAGCTCCTGTGTTGTCTGAGTGTCTGTCCCCTGGTGGTCAGTGCACATCATAGTGACCCTTTGTTCTGCCGTTTGATCAATTTGCATATTAGCCTTTTATTATATAGAACTATTCTCTCTGGCATGATCACTGATACTGTCACATCCCCCAAACTTTTACAAACTGAAATCACAATAGTAATGGTGAATTCTTTCCATGTCACTCAGATCACAGTAAAAGGGAAAAAAATATAGCTGTTGGTGTCCTCTACTTGCCCTGCTATAAGTTGGTCTCTCTTTATTCCAAATTTCATCCAAGGCAAAGAATGGTATGGACTTTCTTATGTGTCTGATCTGCAACATCATGAGAAAGAAACTCTGGACGTTATGTAGATTACTAGTGGCCCAGTGCACCAATTCATGCACATTGAAAGGAAATTAATTAGAAGGTGGCAGGTGGGGCAGGACTGGGCAAGACAGGCCAGACACACCCTGGAGCCAATCTCCCATGGTCCCTCCCTGGCCAGTCGCATCTGGGGCAGCACTGGGGATCGAAGGGCATCTGCAGAGTTGAGCAGGGTCCCTACAGCAGGTGGGGTCCCTCGGCCTGGCCTGTGGGGATCGGGCCGAAACCAGCTCTCTGACAGCCCCCGAGGGGTCCCAGAGTGCAAGAGGGCACTCTGCAAAGTTGCTGCTGCTCAGCAGCTCCTATGTTGAGCATCTTCCCCCTGGTAGTCAGTGCATGTCATACCTACCAGCCAGTTGGACGGTCAGTTGGTCGGATGGTCGCTTAGCCTTTTATATATATAGATTATTTCACTAATATCCAGAGTCAGATTACTGACCGATATACTGGCGTAGAGATTCCTGCTACCCTTCTCCCCTCCCCACACCATACACACACACACTCTACTTTCACCCTCACTTAACAAGACAGGAGCAGGTCCTCTCTGCTGATGAGCCACCCATTAGAGGCAGACCACCAGTTCTGTGGGGATGCCATCTCACAATGTGCCCTCTGCTCTGAGATGTTACCTTCAACCTGAGACTAGCTGAGATAGTAGACACCTCCCAAGATGAGTGCTGAGGTCCACATCTAGTCAGAGGGGCTGCAAGTTTTCAGCTTTGGAAAAGGTGGACAGAAGAGGAACTTTATGGTCCTACCTGAATCAGGCCTTCCTTTGATTCTAAATCTTGTCTTGCGACCAATTTGTGAGAGAATTGCCCATCCTATTTTTTTATATGAGGCTGAGTTGATTTATGATCCTTTAATTTCTGTAGGGAGAAGGACCTTACAAATTATTAAAAGAGCCATGTCAACATTTCAGTATCAGCCCTTTTCTAGAAATCCTCAGTGGTTCACATTTCTTCCTGAGTCAAGTCCAAACATCTTTAACCAGAACATTTCTCCTCAGTTGGACTATATTGCCCCCAAGGAGGCAAAATTGGTTCCTGGTAGGGAGAGGAAATGTTGTTTTTACCTCTTTTATATATCAGAGAGAGGAGAACAGTGTTAAAATGGAGACCAGGCTTGATAATCCCTCAAACAGAAAAAAATCAGTTAAGCCATGTAAGTGAAACTTAATCTAGCATATTTCATGAACAAATATACATACAGTATTTAAACAGATGTACAGTGTGTGTGTGTGTGTGTGTGTGTGTAAATATATATTCATTAATAAAATCTTGTTTTTCTTCTTTAGTCTTTTAATTAGTCTGTGGATTACATTGTTTGATTTTTTAAAAATTTATTTTTAAAGATTTTTTAACATTGATGGAGAGAGAGATGTGAGAGCAAAACATCGATGGACTGCCTCTTGCAAGCCCCTTTGCCCCCTACCAGGGATTGAACCTGAAATCTGGGCATGTGCCCCGACCAGGAACCAAACTAGCAACCGTTTGATGCATGGGACAACACTCAACCAACTGAGTCACACTGGCCAGGACTGCTGCATTGTTTGAATTTAAAATATTAAAGCAGTCTTGCATTCTTGGGATAAATAACACTTGTTCATTGTATGTATTTCTTATTATATGTTGCTGTATTTGATTTGTAGTGTGTTATTAAAGATTTTTATGTCTATTCATGAGGGATATTAGTCCATAGCTTTCTTCTTTTGCACTATCCATATCTAGTTTTTGCTATATGAACTTTAGGATCAGCTTGTCAGGATGCAAGGTCAACAAGTAAAAATTATTTTTACTTCAAATTAACACTGAACAAATTATTTTTACTTCAAATTAACACTGAACAAAATAAAATCCAATACTGTTTGCAATGGCTCAAAAAGTTTTAAAATACTTAGGTATAAATCCATAAAATAGATACAAAATTTATATCCTGTAAGTTACAAATGCTGATGAAAGAAATCAAGAGAAGACTTAAATAAATGGTGAGATATACTATATTGTATTTATAATTGGAAAATGTAATACATTTAAAATGTCAATTCTCCCCAAATTGATCTATAAGTTAACATAATTCCAATTAAAATCCCAGCAGGATTTTTTGTAGTTACAGATTAGAGCTTGTTCTGACGTTTACATGAAAAGGCAAAGAAATTAAAATAACCATAATAAATTTGTAAAAGAACAAAATCAGAGAATTCACATTAACCCGTTTTAAGATTTACTATACAACTACAGTGATCAAGAAAATATGGCATTGGCAAAGAGATAGATACATAGATTAATGAAACAGAATAAAGAGTCCAGAAATAGATCCACACAATAATGGCTAACTGATTTTTGACAAAAGTGCAAAAGCAACTCAATGGAAATAATAGTGTTGGCACATATGCAAAAATGAAAGAGAGAGAGGGAGAGAAAGAACCTTGACCTAAACCTCACACTTTTACTAAAAAATTAACCCAAATCCAATTTGGATCATAAATCTAAATGTGCAACATAAAATTATAAAATTATTAGAAGAAAACATTGGAGAAAATTTCTATGACCTGGAGTTAGGCAGAGTTTTTAGAAATGACATTAAAAGCATTATCCATGAAAGAAACAATTGATAAATTGGACTTTATCAAAATTAAAAACTTTTGCTCTGTGTAAAATACTGTTAAGAGAGTAAAGACAAACTACAAATTGGGAGAAAATGTTTTTAAGCCACATATCTAAGAAGGATATGTATCCAGAGCTCTCAGAACTCAACAGAAAGAAAGCAACAACAAAAAAGTCAGGGTAAAGACTTAGACACTTCACCAAAGAAGATATACGAATGACAAATAAGCACATGAAGATATGCTCAACATCAGTAGCCATTAAGAAGATAATTAAAACCTCAATGTGATAAAACTGTACACCAATTAGGATAGCCAAAAATAACAACAAAACAAAACTGATACTACCAAGTGCTGACAAGAATGCAGTGCACTTGAAGTCTCATATACAGTTAGTGAGAATGCAAAATGGTAAAGCTGCTCTGGAAAACAATTTGACAAGTACTTATAACCCCCTAATTTCACTACTAGGTATTTATCCTTTAAAAAATGAAAACACACATTCACACAAAAACCTGCGTATCAATTTTTATTGTAGCCCTATTCAAAATTACCTCAAAATGAAAACAACTCAAATGTCTTACAATGGTTGAATGAGTAAACTGTAGTGTATTCTATACAATAAATTACTACTCAGCAACAGGAAAGAACAAGCTATTGGCCTACACAACAAAATAGATAAATCTCAAGTGAACTATACTGACTGAAAAAAAGCCAGTCTCAAAGGTTATATATTGTATAATACTATTTATATAACATTTTGAAAAGGCAGAATTACGGCAACAGAACACCGATCAGTGGTTACCAGGGCTTAAAAGTGGGCAGGTCAGTATGATTTCAACGTTGTAGCACAGGGAATTTTATGGTGATGACACTGTTCTGTATTCCAATTGTGGTTAGGGGTTACAAGAATCTTTGCATGTGCTAAACACATAGAGCTGTATACACACACACTCAATTTTATTGTGTTTTTTTTTTTTACTATATTTTATTGATATTTTACAGAGAGGAAGGGAGCGGGAGGGAATAGACAGTTAGAAACATCGATGAGAGAGAAACATTGATCAGCTGACTCCTGTACACCTCCTACTGGGGATGTGTCCGCAACCAAGGTACAAGCCCTTGACCGGAATCGAACCTTGAGTCCGCAGGCCGACGCTCTATCCACTGAGCCAAACCGGTTAGGGCTGTATGTTAGTTCTAAAAGACACACTGACTTTGTTACACTGCAGTGAGAACTAAAAGTGAGATTGTGTGATAAACAACTTTGAACTATAGCTGTACATAATAGGTGCTCAATAAATGTTAGTTCATTTCCCCCACTTTTTCTTTGTCTTAGCTAAGGTCAAGCCCTGGTCCAGTGACCAGTGCCCCTACTAGCTAGAATCTGTGTGTTCTGCATAGTTAGTTCAGAGCTAGAAAAGCCTGGCCAAGACTGTGCAGATCTGCACCCCACCCCCTGCAACTCGGTTCCTCACCACCACCTTTTAGTCTAAAATTAGTGTAAAGGCCCCGTTTAAGAGGAACATCTATTGCTTAGACCAATGGGTGTTTTCAAAACAGGAAATGTCAAAAGTCAAGATACAGATTTTATTCTTAGAGTAACATGAAACGTATCCCCATGTTCTGGAAATTGGAGACATGCCCTCTGTTAAATGCAAGGTATCAATACTATTCTATCACTCCTACAAAGCTGTTGCTTTGCCACACACTGTTACTCTAGTCTAGACATTATCACTTATAAATTTCATCATTTGTAATGAAGGGTCCCTGTATTTCTATTTACCATTGCTATTTATTTCTACCAATTAAATATTGTAGACAATTGTTTTGTTTCTATTATAACATGTGAACTATTTATTCAGAATCTGCTCTGGGTTAGAAGTTAGTATCTAGAGAAGCATAATGTGAGCTTAATATTATTTTATGTTCTTTTGATGCAAAGCATAGGTATTTATCTTGATTTCTGGTGAAATCTCTAATTCTTATTAGAAAAAAACACGCAATGCTAAATAATGCTTTCTCTTCATCCCCAGAGAGGAAATTAAAATTTTCAGGGATTTTTCCCTCTGTCAAAATACATGTTGCTCTTAAAGATTAGGTATAGATATCATCAGGTTATTGCCTTGAAGGTTAAATAATTCATTCTTCAAAACCCCATAATAAATAACATATTTATTATCTTGGGAGTGAATTTAGATATAGGGTTGCATTCTGTGCACCGTCCTGTTCCCTTTTCTCTGAATCTATTTTAAATAGTTCTACGCATTTGTTCTTGTCTCTAACAGAGTTCATTTGAACATTCAACATTTGCATTTTACACAGTTAGTAAAAGGTAATTATTCAAGGCATATGCTTTCTGATTAAACGTGTGGAGCTTCTAAATAGAAAACGGACATTAGTTTTAAGTGCATTACGAAATACTTAAATTTATCTTTGGTGCGTGGAGCAGTGATCAGCTTTTCCTGTGGTGTTCCTGTGTTTCATTTTCAGTGATTGTCATAGTCAGCCAGAGCCCATAGATTCTAGAAGGAAGTGTATCCCTGGATAATCCTCTCACATCTTAGCAAAAGCAGCTCTAAACTGACCTTTATGTGACAGTCGCCTTTTATTATTGCATCTTGAGCTAAATGTTGTCAATAAAAATCTCAGTAAAATCAGGTTGACATTAACTGAGGGGACCAAAAGAACTGCTTCAGAGGCAAAATATGTTTGCCATTTTATCAGATGCTGTCTGAGACCCTGGTGAATCATTAAAGTGGAATCCTGTTTATTCACTCTGACAGAGTAAGGGCAGCCCTCCTTCCTACACTATCCATCCCCCCTACACCCTCTTTACCTCCCCACCCCACTTTTGCTCTGTAATCACCATACTGTTGTCTGTTTATGGAGGTTTTTGTTTTTTGTTTTGTTTAATCCCTTCACCTTTTTCACTCAGGCCCCTACCTCCTCCCCTCTGACAGCTGTCAATCTGTTCTCTGTATCTATTGAGTCTGTTTCTTTATGTTTGTTATTTTATTTTATTTTATTTTTTAGATGGAAGGAGATTCGGCTTGGCCTGGTGCCTCCCGCTTGCTGGCCCCGCACCTCACTGCCCCAGTCAGTCACATCCCTCTGTGGGGTGACCAGTGGGACGATTGGAGCCCAGGCTTGCACCGCCTTGGCTGGCCTGGTGCCACCCGCTCGCCAGCCCCACCCCCCACCGCCTCCGATTGGGGCCTGTGATCTGGGGGCAGCTCCTGCATTGAGTGTCTGACCCCTGGTGGTCAGTGCATGTCAAAGCAACCAGTCATTCCACTGGTTGTTTTGCCATTCAGTTGATTTGCATATTAGGGTTTTATATAGATAGATTCCACATACTAAGAAGATAGTACATAGACGTGTAGAATTTTAGTACGTATATAACACAAGCCATTTATTAATGGTTAGGGCTTGGCTAGTTTGAATTTATACACAGGAAGTAATAGAACATTTCACTGAAAAGGAAGTGGAGGTAGATTATAGAGTGCCTCAAATGGAAGACAAATGAGTTAAGACTTCTAAAGGCAATGGTGAGCAATTGAAGAGGCATATCTCTGGCTTTTTTTTTTTCTTTTGCCTTGTCTTACTTTTGAGTAGGAGAGTGTCAAGGCAAGCAGTGTTAGGAGGAGCAGTCTGATCATGGTAGATGAGACAGACTGGACAATAGAGACCGGAAGAGGAGGATCTGCTAGTAAGTCATAGCCAAGGCTGCAGGCATGAGGGAATGCGATCCGGCCTTGGTGGTGGCAGAGGAATGGAAAGGAAAGGGTAGGCTCAAGTGATTTTGACCTTTACTAGAGAAAAGAAGGGCTAACTATTATTCAGTAATCCCTTAAGATGGGTTTCATTCTGTGTTGAGCACTTAACATAAACTTATCTCTTTTGCTTTAAACAGAATATGACTGAAATGGGAGAGCACTTGAAGAGGATTCTACTATATAACACATTGTAAAATGTATCTGATAGGACCTTAGAGATCATCTGGCCCAACCTCCTCACGCCACAGATGGGGCTTGACTTTTCCCAGTCACTTACATACCTAGTAGCAGAGCCAGCATAGAGTCCAGATTTCTAATTTTTTACCCTAGTGGTCTTTCCTCTTCACTATGTTGCTTCTTCATGCTGAGCTTTTATATAAATGGGTTATAAATCAGGTATCAGATTCAGGTAAGAAGATGAACGTGAACAGGTGATAAAACGAATGTGAACAAGTGATAAAATGTGGTGTAGAGAGTAATTCCAGAACCACTCAATGCAAACAAAGGATGGGGGAGTCGGGAATGAAAGTCTCCACAACCTTGATATAAAGGTTACACAAAGGAAGAGATAAAGTCAGCAGTGATATACAGTTAGCAGTAGTGCCTACATTGCTTTCATCAGCACAGTACAGATGTTGAGATAAGGGGAACATAAATGGAAATAAAAGAAAGCAGATTCAAAACAGCTATTAGAAAGCCCTGTTCCCTGGAAGATGATAAAAGTGAGGAATCGCCACTCTGGGAAGGTTTGTGGAGGGGAGTCGTGGAGGCTCAGGGCACAGTGAGGTGTCACTGCAGCTGGGCTCTGAGTGGCGCCTGCCTCATGAGTTTCTCTCCTAAATGAAACATCCTGGCATTATAAGTTGACACAATAGCTTGTGCCAGTGTCTACATAGAACAGATTATCCAAAAATTTAGCTGAGTACATGGTCTAATGGAAACAACATCTACGCAATTGGACCACCCCTCTCCAGCCATTCCAGTACCAAGTAGACAATGCATGTGGCTGAGCTCCTGACTTGCAGATGTTTCTGGCAATCTTAAACGGTGCCAAAAGGTAAAGCCAAATTACCCACCCTGTCCTACATTCCTCAACAGCCCATGTAATAAGAACTAAATAACAGGGGAGAAAATAGGCATACGAATGCTTTCCATGCCTTTCCTTCCATTCATTCTCCCATTATGTTCATAATACTTTTTCTCTCAGAGACAAAGCATTACAAAGGATGACTTGGGGAAGGTTTTCGCCAACTCAGAAATCATAACACATTGATCAAGATGGATTTAGTAGGGTACAAACAGAAAATCACTTGCTTTACTACCACTGCCAGGCAAACCTGCTCTGTTGACGCATTTTCCCCCACCCCAGATGAAATATGGGGCAGGCATAATTGTTCCAGACTCATAAATGTAATGAAAGGCCACTGTTATTATTAAATGTCCACTTTCATCTGATTTAAAACTTCCCTATTCCACTGCTTGGGCCTGCTTCAGACTCAAAAATCTACAACTGGTAAGGAAGGAACTATTTCTTCTCTCATTCTTATTCCATCTCCTTCCCCAGTTGCTGCTGACTCTGGCCTCACCTGGGCTGGGCCCAGGAAGGCGAGAGACTAGAGAGAAAGGCACTGGAGCTAACGCTGCTGGTACAGTGGCCCTCTGCCTTCGGGACCCTCTGGTGTGGCACATGGGCTCCTTGGGATTCCTCACACTGGAGACCTCCACCTGTACTTCCCGGAGATTAATTCCCCTGCCCCGGGCTTCCAGCAGTCCATTCCCTGCAAGCTCTCTTTGGGGTCAGTTCGTTATCAAAATAAGTCCATTTTCCTCAGGCTAAGCAGTCCAGCTCTCTCCTGCAGGGTCCAGATTTGGCTCATGGGACACCCACACCTTTGTCTATGGAAAACCAGCTCTCTCCCAAAGCAGCTGGCCACTTCTGACCTTTAGAGGTCAACCTTGTCATGTTTCAGTCTCTATATCTCCCCTTTAATTTGTTCTCCTAATACCTCCCACATTTGGCTTATGGTGAGGGACAAGTGCCCACTCCACACCACGGAAGAGGGGAGACAAAGAACATTGACACGTCTGTCCCTCAAGGGAGACTTCGCAACCACCAATGCATCCTTGGCATTTGTGTATACAGCCTAAGTGTGTGTTAAGGGCTAATGCTAACTGAACTCACATTAAGGTAAGGAACACCTGCATCTGTTTAATTTTTTTAAAGAGTTAAGACTCAGGCCAAAATGTGGAAAACTTTTGTTTTTAAGTAAAATTTCAAGTCAAATTGTATATAGAAGCCACCTCTTCCTACCTTGGTACATCTTTCCCGCTATTCCCTGCCCCCACAGGCTTCAAGACCCATGTATAACAACAAGAAAAATGCAAACAATTGGATGTCCAAATGATTTTGACAGTAGGGTAGTCTTCTGCTGGGTCATGGTAAATAGCCAAATCAAGTTATTTAAAATCTTTTTTTTTTCTGGATGATTTACTTATTTAGTTCATTCCATCCATTTGTATACCGTAGTTTTCATACACACATTTTCAGGAAGTTGATTAGGATGAGTTTGACCTAAAAGTGTGAAGCACAAAAACTCTTGGCATTTTGAGGTCAGGAAGACGATCAATTTCTTTTTTGCATATCTTTTGCCAAGCTGTTCTCACTCTAATTTTTAAACTTGTGTGAAATTCAAAGACCACAGAGCCCAGTGTCATTTACACTTGGGCCATCATAGAAAGGCAGCTTTCTCAAAAAGAATGTTGGCTGTTTTCCAGGTGGCCAGAGCTTTTTATGGGATTTTAAAAACTATTCTCCTTTAAGCCAAAAAGGGAAATTGAATTTGGCCAAGGGTGAATAGACTGCCCAAGATATGAACTGCTTCTAACAGACACATTCAAGGGATCCTAAAGCTTCCCAATTTCAGGAAAGAAAACAGTAAATCCCACCCACCTCATTTATCAGGGAAGAGATATTAAGTAACTTGCAATAGTAAAGAAAACATTTATTTTCACAGCCAGTTTGATAAGTTGTAAATTTCTTACAGTAATCACCCAGGCACTTTATTCCACCTTCCAGAGTGGAATAAAGGCGCCATCTGACAAGAAGGGTATGATGCCACTTCTAAATAGCTCTCTCTCTGTGTGTGTGTTTAAAAAGAGACAAATAAATAAGTGATGCTTGGGATATGGCCTGGTGAGAATTTCAATCTTGAGTAATTAATTATGAAATATTTCAAGCACAAAGTATATAGAATAATAAAAAGTAGAAAATACTATAGATATGGTTGTTTACCACTCTTTTTCCTCCTGTCACAGAGGTGAGCACTATGATGATTTTGGTGTTGATCAATCTCAGAATTTTGCTTTCCGTAAATATATATGCATTACTACACATGTTTTAATATATAAGCTTTATTATTATGCAGTTACAGTGAGGCCAACAGATCAGAAGGCTAATGCTATGGAAAGATAGTTTGTTACACTCACAGATCCTAAGAGAAGAGTGCATGCCACACCAAGGAAGGGTACACGGGGAGCACCAGAGTCAGTCAGGAAGCAGAGGGAGCCACAGGAACACGTGGCAAGAGTCATTATTTTGGCTTCCATTTAAATGAACAGAAAAGAGAGGGTAAGCAAGCTTAGAATTGGCTAGTTTGAATAATTTCAGCAGACTATGGGGTGTAGGGACTCTCCTGTAGGAGTGATTGGGACAGAGGAATAGTGGCCCAGAGAGTAAGGGCTCCAGAAGGGGCATACAGAGTTCAGACTGGCTGTTTTGCAGATGAAAGGCACACTCACAGGCCAATTGTGAGCCAACTCACAGGCCAATTGTGAGCCAAAGGGCTCGGTGGGGCATACAGAGTTCAGACTGGCTGTTTTGCAGAAGAAAGGCACACTCACAGGCCAATTGTGAGCCAACTCTAGGAATTAGTCCTGAGAGAAGGAGTTCCTCCAAAGTCACAAAGCCCCAAGATATCAAAACATCAAAAATACAGAATAAAAAGATGACTCATGCAAAACAATATACGGTTTTAAGTGGCAGGTTGTTAACCTTTGTAAAAAACTAGAGGCCCGGTGCACAGATTCGTGCACCAGTGGGGTCCCTCAGCCTGGCCTGCGCCCTCTCGCAATCCAGGACCTCTCGGGGGATGTCAGACTGCCGGTTTCGGCCCAATCCCCTGTGGGGCAGGAAGCGGAAGGCAGGCCGAAACCAGCAGTTCAATATCCCCCGAGGGATGTAGCAGTGCAGGAAGCGGCAGGCGGCCAGAGAGGAGCCCGAGCCGCGAGCCCAGCTTCTGGCTGAGTGGTGCTCCTGCTGTGGGAGTGCACTGACCACCAGGAGGCAGCTCCTGCATTAAGCGTCTGCCCCCTGGTGGTCAGTGCAATTGTTGTTTGGTTGTTTGGTCACTTAGGCTTTTATATATATAGATTATAACATTCTGTACGTATTGTATACATCTCACCAATCTTTTTTTTCCTCATCATTATGCTTTGGGGATTTATACACATTGCTGCATACAGCTCAACTCAGTTCATTCCTTTTCACTGCTTTATAATTTGGCATTGTGTCAGGAGGCCACAGTTCATTACTATGTATTCATTTGCTAATTCATCAGCATTTGTTTCCAGTTTTTTTACTATTACAAATGATGTTGCAGTGATTAATCTTTTACCTGCCTCCAGGTGGACATGTGGCAGAAAGACATGGAAATAACTGGGTCCAAGAGCATTTGTACCTTCAGCTTTAATACATACTAGAGGCCTGGTGCACAAAATTCATGCATGGGAGAGGGGGTCCCTCAGCCTGGCCTGCACCCTCTCCAATCCAGGACCCCTTGGGGGATGTCCAACTGCCTTTCGCAATCTAGGACCGTTGGCTCCTAACCCCTCTGCCTGCCTGCCTGATCACCCCTAACTGCTCGTCTGCTGGCCTGATCGCACATAACTGCCTCTGCCTCACCCCACACCCGGGACCCAAGATTCCCTCCTCCAGCTGGTCACAGGCACCCGGGACCCAGGCTTCCCTCCCTCTGGCTGGTCACAGGCACCCAGGATCTGGGCCAGCTTTGCCCAGGCCAGCCGCAGCCACAGGGGACCTTGGGTGGGCGGCTTTGCCTGGGCTGCAGCCACAGGAGGCTGGGACTGCGGGGCAGGTGGCTTGTCCCTCTCCTGGGCCACAGGCACAGGTGCAGCCGTTGGTGCCCGGGACCACGGGGTGTGTGGCTTGTCCCTCTCCCGGCTGCAACCTGGCTGGTCCCCATTCCTCTCTCGTGAGTTCATTTGTGCCTGGCTGGCCCCCATTCCTCTCTCCTGAGTTCATTTGTGCCTGGCTGGCCCCCATTCCTCTCTTGCGAGCTCATTTGTGCCTGGCTGGCCCCCATTCCTCTCTCGTGAGCTCATTTGTGCCTGGCTGGCCCCCATTCCTCTCTCCTGAGTTCATTTGTGCCTGGCTGGTCCCCATTCCTCTCTTGTGAGCTCATTTGTGCCTGGCTGGTCCCCATTCCTCTCTCCCCAGTGTTGAGTGTCTGAGCCATTATGGCATGACGGCATGAGGGTGTGACGACCATTTGCATATTAGCTCTTTATTATATAGGAAGATTGCCAACCAGCTATTCAGAGTACTTGTAGCAGTTTACCCTTCCATCAAGAGTATAGAAACTGTCCCATTGTTCCCCTACCTCTGCAGTATTGTTATTCTGAAGTTTTCCTTTTAATGTTTGCCAGTGAGATGACATGTAATGGTATCTAATTAATGTTTAAATTTACATTCTCCAGTTACTAGTGAATTTGAACATCTTTTCATGTGTTTATTGGACATTTGCATTTTCTCTTATGTAAATTGATCACATCTTTTGCCAATTTTCTACTGGGTTGCATGTATATTTTTGTTGTTACTTTGTAAAGGTCTGGTTGCTAACACTTTTTTAGTTGTATGTGTTGTAAATATCTTTCCCAAGGCTATATCTCATCTTATCAATTACTTCATGTATCTTTGTTTTACAGAAAATTTAAGTTTAATATAGTCAAGTGTATTGGAAATTTTCTTTCCAATTTTGGTGTGCAGTTTTTTGTGTCTTTTTAAAGAAAGTCTTCTAAACAGAATATTGTATTTTATTTAAAAGTTTTAATGTTTTGCTTTTTCCAATTTAGATCTTTAGTAAACCTAGAAGTGAGATTTTTAGTATGGTAATAAGGAAGGATTTTATGTTATTTTTCCACTAGGATAAACAATAGTATCCCTTATTGATTAGTCCATATGTTTCTCCATTGATTTTTAATGGTACCTGGTCATTTGTCATTTCCTATCTTTTATAGTCTACTGTATTTCTGTTTCTTTATTCTCTTCCATTGATCTATTGCTTAATCCCTGTCAATACCACAGCATTTTAATCACTATAACTTCATAAATATCATATTGCCTTGCCTATAATTTCCCCGATCTTGTTTTACTACTTCAAAATTGTTTTGGCTATTCTTCCATATGAATATTCATCAGCTAGTCAATTTCTATGCAAACATATCAAAACAAAAACAATATTGTGCCTTAGATGGGTCTTGCATGTAATTTATGTATTAATGTTGATTAAAATACATATCTTCACAATATTGAGACTTCCCATTTAGAATGTGCTATTTTTGTTTGTTCAGGGCTTTTCTTAATGCCTTTAAATTAAATATTTGATTATGCTTGCTTCATAAATTGCTGTCTTGTTTTCTTAATGTCTTATTGTATAAGTTTTGTGGTCATTGTAATTTATATACTTTAAAATATTAAAAGAATTCAAATTATTTTGTGTAGTAATTATAAACCCAGATATCTTACTAGACTTTCTTATTAGTTCTAATAATAATCTCAGATTATTTTAGGAATAAAGTTCTTTGTTGTATAGACAATCATGTTATCTATAAGTAATGACAGTTTTAAAATAAAAAATCCTGACATATCTTTTTCTTCTCTTACTGTGTAGACAAGATATTTAGCACAACATTAAAGAAATATGTAATGGCAGACATCCTTGCCTCATTCCTAATTTTAATGGAATGTGTCTAATATTTCACCATTGAGTATATTTATTGTAATGGTTGATAGACTTAATTCTTTAACAGATTAAGAACACTCCCCCTTCTCCTTGTTTGTCAAAAGTTGTTTTTTTTTTATCATGAATGGGTTTTTGTTTTTATCAAATACATTTTCTATGACTCTTAAGAAAATAATGTGGCTTTACTCTCTTAATTCCTGCTATGTGGAAATTTTCTTTAATAGAGTTCTCTGATATTTAATAACCCTTGAATTCTCAGACAAACCCAAAGTGATGATGATGTCTTATTTGTTTACACTCTATTGGATATATATTGGCACTATATTATTTCAGATTATTCTATTTACATTAATAAGTGAGATTGACTTAAATCTTTTCATTCTTTTATTGTCTCTGGCTTTGTTACTGATGTTACACCAGCCACATAAAATGGGTTGGAGAGTATTCTCTTTTGCTAGTCTCTTGAATAGTTTGTATAAGATTGAGATTTTCTATTATTTTAAAGAGGTAGAATTTACTTTTTAAATCAGATGATGCCAACCTTGTTTTATGGTGGGTAGCTTTTAAACTACCAACACAATTTGTTAATGTTTATAGATCTATTAAATTTTTCTATATCTTCTTGAGTCACTTTTGGTTAAATATGTATTTCTAAGAAAATTACCCATATTGTCTGATTTTTCAAACCTAATGTTATAAAATTATTCTTAGTTTTCTCTCATTTAAAACCCATTATACTGGTAGTTAAGTGCCACCTTTCATGTTTCTCATTGTTTTATTGTTGTTATTTTCTTGCTTAAAGTTAACATATTTTTATTCTATTAATCTTTCTAAATAATTAGCCTTTGATTTTATTGATTCACTTCATTGTTTTTAATTAATTTCTACTCTTATCTTGATTATTTTTTTCTCCACTTTCTTTAGATTTCTTCTCTCAAGGAGTACTTAAACTTTGCACTGTGCTTTAAGTTAATCTATTAGACTCATTTACTTTGTTTCTAAAATGAAAATTTACTAAGAATAAAGTTCCTTTTCCTTTTGCCTTTACCAATGTTCCCTATTTAAAAGAAATTTGCACACACATTTTATTTTAATTAATTACTGCTAAATCAATGAGACCATAACAAATTGATTATCAGAAAGTTTCTGGTTAAAGCCTGCCATGATAGGTTGGGTTTGCAACTTTAAGTGATAAGCAGTTTTCTTTAAGAAACATTCAAATAATGTTACTTTTCTATAACAATCATTTTTAGTGTTAGATTTCTAAATCAAGAGTCCTTGAAACTATTGTAATAAATTTTTCAATATTACAAGGAAGTTTTTTTTTTTACCCTTCTTAGCAATAAATTTATGTAGAAACTTAACCTTATAATTGTGAAATACCACATTTAGTATAGATTGAACTTAAACTCTATGTGTCAAATTAAGTTTAGCTGAGTGTTTATCTTCTCAAAACATTTTTATCAACAGTTCCTCATTTCATAAATTTTCTTATTAAACTGCTTTTGAGTTTGCACCTTAAGTTCTGGTCACAAATAGAATAAATAAATATTGGATTTATAATTTTCTGTTTCCAGGATTCTACTGTTCTTTCACTAGTTTCCTATGCTGGAAGTGTAGCTCATTAATTTTCCATCTTTTTACTTTTTCTGATATAATAAAACTACAAATTTATCTATAAGTAACAGTTTAGTTACAACCCATAAGTTTTATATATTGTATTTTAATTAAATTCCAAATAATACCTAATTTTTATTTTAATTTCTTCTTCGACCCATATCATTTAAAAGGATGTTTATTTCGTTTTGGTTTAAGCTTTCCTGTTGGGTGTACATGTTTTGGGGTGGGGGTGGAGTTAATTATATTTCCTTGTTGATTTCAAAGTAATTTAATTGCATCATTGTCAAAGAAAATTTGTTTGATACCAATTTGTTTGTGACTTAGTTCTTAGTCAATATCCTGTTAGTATTTCTTATTAAGTGGGTAAGTTTTCCAATGATTATGAAAACCCACCTATTCAATAAGGAGCACTAATTTCTTTGTTCAGCATTCCTTCTTGCTTTTTGTTCTTCCCACTGAATTAAATTTTCTTACTGGTATTAATAAAGGAATTCTTTTGCTAAAACTCTGTGGTTAGTGGATAATTAAATTTGTCTAAATGTGTCTTTAGCATCACATTTGGAAATAAACATTTTGTGATATAGTACTCTAAATTGGCAATTATTTTCTCTAGTAATTCTGAAGATATGTTTACAAGTTTTCTAATTTTAATTTGATGATAATATATCTTTTTCTCTCTGTTTGCATTTAAAATATTTTTATTGTCTACAGTTTTAACTAATAGATATCTGGCAGTAGATTTATTTTTGTTCCTGTCCTGGGCTTTGTTGAGATTTCAGAATCTGAGGATTTATGTTTTTTATAAATTATGAAAAATTTCCAGATTATATTTCATTGAAAATTATCACCCATTTTCTGTACCTTTCTTTCTAAAATGCATGAGAGAAAGAGAGAGAGAAGGCACAGACAGAGGAAAGAAAAGGATCTTTGCATCCCTCTTCCATGTTTCATCTCATGTACCAGTTTTCCATCAAAACACAAATCCTTTGGCTAAAAAGTCCAGAAAAACTGCCCTTCCCCACACTTTGGCTTGAGTTTACCCTCTTAGTATTCTGGTTTGTATTCATTGCTCAGGTTTTCAGTTGGACCCCTGGAGATTTCTCATATATTCTTGCAAGTTCAGCTATGCATTTAGAACAATATTTTTTATATGTTATATAAAAAATCTAGGCTTTTTTAGTGGAAATATCTTCAAGTTATCTAGTTTATAGCCTTTCAGGAAATGGAAATCAAGACTTTCCATCTTCAGAAAGGATTTAATTATATTAAGTTTTAAACACTTAATACAGGTACAGGCAATGAAAATTCTTAAAATATGCCTGCTACTATTGGGTTCATTGTCTCTTTGAAAGGTCAGCTACGAATGACAAAAAGTGAAGAGGTATTGAGGGTTGGAGTAGAGGAAGGGCTACAGTAGGCAATATGGAATAGTGGTGACAAGCAAGGTTCATATCCAGCTCTACCATGAGCTGTGTGACCCTGGACAACTTTTTTAACCTCCCTAAACCTCAGTTTCCTTTTATGCAAAATGGGGGTAACAATAGTGCCTGCATCACTGCTTCACTGCTTTGTGGTGAAAATGAAGAGAGACCATGTAAAAGCAATTTCAACCATCATTAAACGGCAAACCCTTAGTACATGTTTGCTGTTAGCTGATAATAATACATTAGGCACTTATTTATGACTGGATAGGCTGTGATATTTTTATGTCCACTCTCTTTTCAGGAGGTTTGTCCTCACCAAGCTTCGAGTCATCCCAAAAGGAGCATTTTCTGGATTTGGGGACCTGGAGAAAATGTATGTACCTGACAATACCATGTATGAAGGCCTGAATCGGGCTATGGGCAGCAGCCTCAGATCACATCTCGTGGGATACCCTATGCTTAGAAGCCAGAAAACTCTCCGTACTGCCTCCCATTTTATTTCTGCATCACAGTTCCCAAACAGTAATGTGGAATCTTTCAGAGTGGGGCATTGAGATGAACACAAGCAATCCAAGAATTCTCACTGCTTTCTTCTATAAGGTGTTGTTCCCAAAGTACTTGTGAGTGCAATTTTTGCAAACCAAAGCCTGTTTTCTCTGCTGACATCACTCGTCTTCAGGGAAACCTTCTATCATTTCTGACTAATATTTAATTGACAGCAGCGCCTAACATTTGTGCTTTAGAGCTAGGCTTCCTGTTACAAAGCCATGCTGACAAGTGGTAGTTGATACATAAACATTTAAAAATACTGGGAAAGTTTACGGCACTGAGGGAGGTTTCCTTTGAAAAGAGAAAACTCCTTCATTAATGCAAACATTCACTTCTTATTGGGTTAGTTTATGTAGGGATTGTCCCAAATAGGATTTTCTCAAAATGGCGAACAGCAATAAAAAGCAGAACAAATTCTCCCATATTTTAGGTAACCCACTCTCCCTTTGAAGGCTCTTAATTCCGTCTCCCAGGCCTTTAGGGCCGGGAAAAATGTATTCTTCACAGCAGTGGCAGCCAGATTTCAGGACTTAAGTGCCAATAAACACAGCAACAAATAAACAGATCATACAAAGGGAATGAAAGCAACCCTCCAGGTTACATGTGTTTCTCCTTCTTGAAGCCGTTCTTTCTCTCACCCCATCACCCCTTTAAGAAGAATATTTACTGAGGTTTGAGGAAAAGAGAAAGACGCCCATGAATGAAAGAAACACAAAGCAGGTAGTTATTATTAAACCACCTGCTTAGAGGGGAGTGGTCAGAATCCTGGGATTGGGTGTTAGTTTTAATACAAACTCACTGTGTGACCTCAGTTAAGTCACTGTATCTGTCAGGGCCTTGATTTCCTCACCTGGGCGCTAAAGGATGCGTTCTAAAGGGGGCAGCTGGTTTATGTGCTCTCTAATTTCTCAGTGCGAGCAACCTCCAGGTGGATGAGAGCCCAGTGGATTTACCTTCTTGAAGACATTCAACACTCACAGGAATTGGGAGGCGGGGCACTCATCTGAGCAGAGCTCACCAAAGGAAACAGGAAAGCAATAGATTTGGAGAGCTTTTGGCTCAAGGTGTGTTCCTGATGGATTACCTATTGCCCTGCCAGAAATTAACATAGAACAGATGATTGCCCCATAATTGCATCAAAATTATACTAAAATACAGGAATATCAGACATCACAAATAATCCGCCTTAATAAAACTCAATCAGCAATGTGACTGACCGCTAATTGGAAGTTCAGCCTCAGACGAGACCTCTCTGTGGTGATCTAAATGGTTGAGCTGAGCTGAGCTGACACAGCAATGATTTCAGAGACAGGGCAGCTAGCTCAGAAACTCCTCAACCTCCTTGAAGCTTGTCCATCTCTGCCTCATGTCTTTATTAATCATCCTGCGCTAGCACAGTGAGTACACAAAAATTAAAATTATAGTGATCTTATTTTTTCCAACACCTTTCATGTCTTAAGGCTTCAAAAACACTACCTAGTAGAGAGACTGGCACTGAATTGAACTCTGAACAGACTGTGCCTTTCCATCTCTGCTCACCTTCATTCATTGTCTCCCCTTTTCTATGAGTTCTCATCTCCTTTCCAGAGCTGTCCCCTGTGTTTTTCTTTTTCCTTCAGTTTTAACCAGTTTCCTGAACTTAATAAACATTGGCTTCCTCTCCAATATCACCCTCTCCACAAATCATAAAATTCCTTTCATTGATTTTCAATGTGTGGCCAAGGTTCACCTACCCTTATTTAAAAGAAGCAGGGCTGGGGGGAGCTTTCTGTATAAATTCTGCCTTCCCTCCCTGCTACCTTCCCCTCTCCTCCCATCACTACCACTCTTTAGAAAAAGCACCTGTATTCACTGCCTCCCTCTTCTTCCCTTTCAATCACTCCATAGGCTGCCCACGGGCAAGGTGGCGACCGATTACCTAACTCTATTATTCTAGTAAAGTCCCTAACAATACCAGAACTGGCTGATCTAATTACTTCTACTTTGTCTTCCTGGTACTTAACTTACATTCGCAGAAATAGATTTTACTGACCATTCATGCCATTCTTAATGCTCTTCTCCCTTTTAATTTCAGTGACATCACACCCTTCTGCCTGCCCTCTTACCTTCTCAGACTATTCCATAAGCCATCTCTCCATCTTTCTTGTTCCTCAAAGTTCAGATATTCTGGGGATCCATTTTTGGCCAGTTTTCTTTTTTTATAGTCAGATCCCTAAATCATTATTCATCAAAGAATGCCATACTATCATGGCACCTTAACCTTCATCTTTAACCCCCACCTCTCTTCTGAGACCGTAATTTTTGTTTTGAAATGGAAAGCCTCCAAAATATCCACACCTAAGTGAACTGCAAGTGCCTCAAATTCAGTATGTGCACATTATCTCTATTCTTAAATTTCTCATCTTCCCATGCAGCCCAGAGAATAACATCACCATCTGCCCAGACTCCTAAGCAAGGAAATTCTGTCTTCCTTGACTCAGGCCCCTCTGTCCCTCATATCCAGGTGCTCCTGGAGTCCTATTGACTCCCCCACAAAATCATCCCCAGAATGCCCTCCTCTCACTCATGCTGCCATTAGATCCCAGCTTCAATCTCCCCACCACTCTGCAGCCAGACCTGCATGGCTCAAACTCACTTGCAGAAGAAACTGGAAGGGACCCTTATTGCTATGGATTTAGTCGTAAGTCCCCAGCACATGCATTGTATCACACACTTTCACCAGGTAGGAAAATGGGCCATTTCCCAAACATTTTCATTACCAGAAATAATATTACCTATTTAGAATGTGATGGCTGCTTCTTTGGACAATGCCTGGCACGTAGAGGGATTAAAAAATAGTAGCAGGTGGAGGGAGGGAGGGAGGGAGAGAGGGAGGGAGGAAGGAAGGAAGGAAGGAAGGAAGGAAGGAAGGAAGGAAGGAAGGAAGGAAGGAAGGAAGGAAGGAAGGAAATATACTTTCACATTGGGCTTATGTAGATGCTGTTCCTCTGCCTAAAATTCCACTTAAAATTGAAACAGAAATCTTGCTTGTCCTCCAGGTTCCAGTTCAAATGTTACTCTTTTGTCCTGTCTTTCCAGAACTCTTCAGTGTTTCCAAATCACAATCTCATGTTCAGAGTATTAATAGCATATTTATTGGATTATATTCAGAATTTACAAGTTTTTCCAGATCCCTTGATTGTTCTTAATTTTGTATTAAAGTACAAGTCCTATTGCTTTTAACTCCTTGCTATAACTCTTATCTACTTATTGCCTTCTCCAGCTTCCATCAGCATGCTCTCCTCTCAGCCAATCCATTCTCTACAAAGCAAGCAGAGTGATATTTTCTGAATTCATATCGAATCATGTCACCTTCCACACCTGCCCACCCCCCCACACACACACACACACTTTCCCTCCATGCCTTACTACTGCTCTTATCACTGAAAAGAAAGAAAGAAAGAAAGAAAGAAAGAAAGAAAGAAAGAAAGAAAGAAAGAAAGAAAGAAAGAAAGAAAGAAAAGGGGAGGGGAGGGGAGGGGAGGGGAGGGAAGGGAAGGGAAGGGAAGGGAAGGGAAGGGAAAGGAAGGGAAGGGAAGGGAAGGGAAGGGAAGGGAAGGGAAGGGAAGGGAAGGGAAGGGAAGGGAAGGGAAGAAACTGGACCTCTCCCATTCTCTCCTTTGCTCTACTAGCCCCTTCCTAGTTCATAAAATGTACTATGTTGTGCTTCCAACCAAGGCCCTTGCTTGGCACAGTCTATTCCCTCTGACTGGAGTGTCTGAAGTTAGTTGGCTCCTCCCATCCTTCAGATCCCCACACCAGAGTCACTTGCCCAGGAAAGCCCTCCCTGACCTCCCAATGAGGATAACTCATACCATACACTCATAGCACCACTGGTCTTTATGTGCTGGCTATCATTTTAGCAATTTTATACATATTTAGGTGATAATTTAATTAATTTCTAACTCCCCTATTAGACTAAAGAGTCCATGAGCACAAGGACATTTTTGCTTTCACTTGATAGTGGATCCATGGTGCCTCACACAGATTAAATACAATAAATAACTGATAAGTGCATGAATAAAAAAAATGAATAAACAAATATAATTAGTTGGAGAGACAAAATATCCAGATGTTAAAAGAAAATACTAAATAGTATGAATAACAATGATAAATAATGTAGAAATTTAGAGGCATTTGAACACTGGCTGAGAATCTACTATGATCTAGATTCAATACATTTACAAAGCTAGAGTTTAAATATAACCCAGGACAAAAAATGTACAAGCTAATATGTGCAGAACAAGTGGCACAAACTTTGCATTTGTTAGAATTCCTTTTGTTGTGAGAGGAAAAGAAAATAAACCTCAAACAGGCTTAAGGGAGAAAAAAGGGAATTTAATGGCTCATTTAACTTGACGGTCAGAGAAGAAGAATGGCTTCAGAAACATCCCTATTCATGTTCAGTGTCCTTAGGAGTTGGCCTCTTTTCCTCTCTCAGGTCTCCTTCCATTATGTTAATTTCAGTCACCAGCCCCACCACTAGTGGCAATATAGGCAGTCCCAGTCCTGCCTTCCCATCTTGGGTTCTATTCAGAAAGACAGAGCTGACCTTTTCTTGCTCTATCCCAAAAATTCTGTAGATTGGTATGACTTGCTTATATCACATAACCATACCTGGACCAAACACAGCGGCTAAGGAAATGTGATACTCCAATTGGCCGTGGCCTGGGTAAACAGGCTCCATTCTTAGAATTGAATGCATCTACCCCAACCACATGGACTTGGAGTCAGGGAGGGAGACCCACAGACAAAAACTGATGTCATTGCTGGAGAAATAGTGGAGAGTAGGTGCCAGTAATTGGGCAAACAACTAAGATCTAGCAGGGGTCCTCAAACTTTTTAAACAGGGGGCCAGTTCACTGTCCCTCAGACCGTTGGAGAGCCGGACTATAGTTTAAAAAAAAAAAACTATGAACAAATTCCTATGCGCACTGCGGGCCCTGGATGAGTCGGCTGCTAAGCAGGACAGGCAGCGGCACCCAGCGGGCCAGATAAATGTCCTCGGTTGGCCGCATATGGCCCGCGGGCCGTAGTTTGAGGACGCCTGATCTAAAGAAAACTAGTCCTGTTCTCATCCAGAAGAGAAAGGTCTCTATGGGCAGGGTGGATGGGGATTTGATAAAAATTTGACTCTTCCCTCTTCCGCCTGTTAGAATGATTGAAAGAATCCAATGATTCTGCCCCAGCCCATGCTGATGATTCTCCTTCTTTCAATAACCCAGCTTAACCCACTCCCCTCTGCCTGAATTCAAAAGGGAAAGGAGTCTTCTTGGTAGAACTGGGGCAGGAGTGTCACCATCAGAAATGAAATGATCACTGTTCACACCTTAGCTTTCATCAGCATCACTATCTCAAACCTCTTCACTGCTTTGGGGCCAGCTGGGGGAAAAGGAAATCATTAAACTCTGCAATGTGAAGTGGCTTTGCAAAGTGCACCGTAAACTGTTTACATTGACTTTAATTACTTCGGAGCCTTATGTCAGCTTGGTATAAAGTGTGAAGATTACACTGAATAGGGTGGGGGGACTAGGTGACAATGTGGTGATTTATGGTAACCAGGAAAATTATGTATGGAAATGAGAGCAATTTAAAAACATATCTTCCATGCTATTATAACACTGGAGAGGGAAGAAAAGCCAGTATATAACAAAATATCTTTGAAAATAGGAGCATGATGAATATGTAAATGAGACCAATCAACATCAGCTAAGATACGTATATGCAGATGAGACCGCAATGAGCCAAAATGTGAAATAGCTCCCAAACCATAAATATGAACCATATAAAATTCATTTGAAATATTCATGATAACATAAGGACAAAAAATATAATCAAGTGATTTACTTGCATATAAAAATGAGAATACTAGTCTGACACTCCAGCCTCTACTCCCAAATCACAGGGGAAAGAAAAGTTAACGAGGGACTTATAAAGAAAGATTTATTGGGTGAGAACTGTTGCAAGCACACTAAAAACGTTGAGGATCCTCCAAATTCTCAGTCTGTGGACCTCATTCAGCACAGATAAAAGGAAAGGAAATAAACCAGGTAACTAAAACCATAATGCTGACAGTGCTAGAAATTGTGGGTTCCAATCCACTTTGCCTCCTTGAGCACCTCCTGTTAGATAATGTAGGTGTAGATACATTTCTACTCCGGCCTTCTATGACTGAGAATTAATGAGGAAAGGAACTTAGAGACCTACTTCCTGGAATAACAAAGCAAGAGGGAGAGGCTGATGATTCTACAGGCTCCTAGTAAAAAAACTGGGGGCCAGTGTTAGGACAGTTAGATTCTGAGTGGGAAGAGGGGATTCAAGTCCCTGGGTATCAAAAGGATAACAAGGTTCCGTGGTTCTCATCTCAGGTTGCACTTTAAAATCCCGTAGGTAGCTTTTAAAATAAACCACAGGCCTACCTTTTCCAGGGATTTTTAAATTCCGTTTGTCTAAGGTGGGGCCAAGTATTGATCATTTTTTAAAGCTGCCTCAATGATTCTAACATACATCTGAGTTAAAGCTACTGAGATGGATGATGTTTAAGTCTGAATCCACCTCACAGAAAGAACATTCATGAACATATGCAGTGTGTCTATATGATGTGGTTGGAGAATTAAAAAAGGGGAGGGTGGTAGGAGATAAGGCCAAAGAAGAAGCTGGGGTATGGCCATGGAGCACATGGCCATGGGGCATGCTCAAATATCATAGTTAATGACAGAAATTAAATGGGTTATTTTGAACAACCACGTGAATGATCTGATTTACATTTTTGCTTTCAAGTTCCAGTGTGCCAGCTCATTTCTGGGTAAAGCTTGGGATCAGACTGGCTTTAGTCCAAGGGTTTGCAAACTGAGATGCCTGTTTTAAGTTGCAAATTAACTTAGTCAGCAGTTGGGAAATGTAAGAATTTGGCCAATTAAGTTGTCATTATTGACTCAAGTCAAACAAACATGAGTTAGTGTCTAGAAGTGAAAGTCCTTACCTCATTTCTGTTCTCCATAAATATTCTGAAAATAAGTCGTTTTATTGTATTTATTGCTTCACCAAAAACACAAGAAGCTGTTTTCTTGTCACATTTTGGGTTGATGTGGTTTTAGTGTTTCCATTAAGTCTCCTATTTTCAACTGTTTCTATGTGGGTCCTTAAAATAAACTTTACAATATCTAATAGCTACCTAGCTCAAAAAGAGAATAATGTATTAGGTGTGTATTTTTATGCTTGGGTTTTTGCTTGTTTGTTTCTGCTTTGATTTCTTTTTGTGTGATGGGTAGGGGAGGGTGAGTCTGATAGGGAAAACAGATTCTTGAATTCTAGTTATGTTATGGATGCTTCCAACACTATATTCTTTATAACTCTCCACATCTCAATCCCTTATGCTTTATCCATAAAGATAGTGCCTGATTTCCTTTGCTAGACAGGATTACAGGAAAAATACAAGTAAGAGCTCCAATGTCTTATTCTGCTCCAGCTGCTATACTGAAATACCAGACTGGGTGGCTCACATAGCAGACATTTACATTTTACATTTCTGGAGACTAGAAGTCCAAGACCAGAATGCCAGCATGGTCAGGTTCTGGTGAGAACCACACCTTGGCTTATAGACAACTGCCTTCTTGCTATATCCCCACATGGATGAGAGAGAGCTCTGGTCTCTTTATCCCCTTATATGGGCACCAATCTCATCATGACAGTTCTACTCCCATAACCTCGTCCTATTACTTCTCAAAGTCCCCACCTCCAAACATCACATTAAAAATTAGGGCTTCAACATATAAATTGGGAGGGGGGAAGCAAATATTGAGTCCATAGCACACACTGTGAACTAGCAAGCTTATAGCAATAAAGATGTACATATTGTAGACGATCACTTGATGAGGAAAGCATAGATCCGACCTCATTTACATGTTCCATCTGTAAGACTCTCTACCTTCTTGGCCACTTGATGCTCCAAGGCATTCATGGTCCTGGTAATCTCTGCTTAGTGCCTTTCATTCAGCAGCTAAGGCTTCCAGGAGGCAAGACTTGACAGATTACTCAGACAAGGCTTTTCTGGATTGCCATCAAATACAATCTTCCATTTTCTAATCAACAGCCTCGCAACCACTCCTTTTAAGACTTCTGCTTCAGCCATGCTTACCCTTCCAACCTTTCTTGACAAGGCAAGCTGTGGGAGAGACCTTCATATGTTTGTTGGGGCTCACAGATATACCAGAATATGAACTGGCCTTTTTTTCCCCTCTCTGCCAGTAACTCAATGTTTTTGTCTACTCAGAGAAGATACAATTAAGGCAGCAAAATACTCAAGTTAAAAATAGCCTTCTGGCTCTGCCCTGGAGACGTGTGTGTGTGTGTGTGTGTGTGTGTGTGTGTGTGTGTGTGTGTGTGTTTTAATAGAATGGCATTAAAATAAAAAAGATGCAATCTAAAAGCAAGCTCCAATCGATGCACAAACTATTCATTTTTATTTCCTCATTTAGCCAATGCCCATCATGACCACATCCATCTGGGTCGTTTATGACTTAATAAGATGCTTTAAACAGTAAAAGGCACAAATAGAATATGGACCCACTTGCCTGCCCAGCCCCTAACAAATAAACTACCTGAATCTTACACTTCATAAACTTCTCTTACGGTGCTCAGATCCAACCTGGTCAGGTTGCGTGGAAATCAAATGACCAGAGATGTGTTTTTATAGTTCAGACCATTCCAGAAGTTAAACAGGCAGAGAGGAAAAGCATAAGAGTGAGGGACCAATGCCAGAGGAGCCTAAATGGATAAAGTGGAAGTTAACAACCCCAGTGGGCCTGAGATTCTGAAATAATCTGGGCACAGAGATAGCAATTGTTGATGCCAAGTGCTTCATAAACATGTAATTTGCAGTTGGATGTGAGCGCGCTTCAAAAAGTTAAAAGTGCATATAAAAACAAGGTATGAATATAAAAAGAGCACATTTGTTCTGCTTCCCCTTCATGGTGTCTCAGCTCAACCACACACTGACTACTGCCCTTGCCTTTCTCTCTCCTCATGTCCCTCCGAAGCACCACACAGGGCTGAGCACACTGGAAGAGGGATGGTGGGCAGAGTTCATGGGTCTGTCAGCTTGGGTCCTTTCCCAACCGTTCAGAAGTCTTCTTCAAATCAGGCTCTCAACATTTTAAAAAATCTTCTTCATTCTTCTTTCCCAGTAAAAATACCAGCATCTGAAGAATGTGTTGGCATTAAATTCTAAGGAGTTCATGAATTGGCTCCTCCAATACAATTTGCCTTTGGAAAAAGACACGAAGTGGGGAATGACAATTTCAAAGACTGAATCGCTTCTGGCGGGATTTCAGTTAATGTGGCACATGTGCTTAAGGAGATTTGCTTTAGTGCATGAAAAACCATATCTGGCTTGGACTTACTTGTTTGGCCTGCAAATTCCATGTGTACACAAACTGAAATTGGAGGAAGATGAGCTTCCCGTAATCGCACTGACATCAGTGCCTTTGAGTTCCCATCTACTGAGGACAGGCTCCCTCTCCATCTGACTGACCAGGTGGAGAACTCAGGTGGTGCTTTTTTCCCCCCTGAATGTTAAAAATTGAGGTGTCAGTCTTCATGTAATTATTTAAAATGTGCCCCTTAAACCTTCCTTTATATTTTACCTTCCCTGTTTCTCTTTATATGTACATAAAACTTCTCAGTCCAATCAAGTAAGACACTTAAGATGTGACTTTTCATTTAGTAAAGCAGACATTTGCTTTGGGGGGGGGGGGAAGGATGGTTGGCTTAGGTCAGCAGCAAGTTCCATAATAAAGCAAAAAATCCTATAAGGAGAAGTTCCACACTAACTTCAAGAAAACGAGGCCAAATCAGAGATTGCCTGTTGGGGCTTTTTAAAGGGAGCAGATTTATAGACTTCAGTCAAGTACTCAAGACAAGTGCAGGCTGATAGATGACATGGGCGAATCCATCAAATGATTTATCAGGGTTAACAGAGTAAATGATTGTGACTTCCATCACTCCCTGAACACCTGTGAGGATGAGGCTTGTAGAGTTAATGAGCTTTCTCAAGCCAGGGACACCTCCTTCTTACTAGTGTATGTGCTGTTGTGTTTGTTCTGTTCTATTTGTGAGCAGCTCCAAGACAGACCAAGAAAACTCAGAGAAGCAGAATCCATCCATCAGTCAATAATTCCACAAATTCTCCTTGAGCCACAAAATATGGGTTAATTAGGTAAGGGAATGACTTGAGGAAGCGTATGTGCCTCGAATATTATCACTAGATGTTCTGGGCAATAATGATAAAGATACATGGTCTTGCTCTAAAGGAGTTCCCATGTTGGTGAATAATAACAATCACAGCTGTCATTTATTGAGTGATTATTTTCCAGAAACTGAGATAAGCCACTTTACATGCTTTACCTTATTTAATTATCATAATCTTATCATCCTGATTTTACGGTGAGGGCATTGAAACCATACAGATTGTATGACTTGCCCAACATCACGTACCTAAGTGATGAAACCAGGATTTAAACCCAGGCATTCTGACTCCAGTGAGCACACAGTAATCTATTATTCTGTAATATCTCTGAATGTAGCATGCAGATTCAGATAATATATAACATAGGTGGGTGCTAATATTGCTCTCTAATGGAGAGAAGTAGGACACACAGAAATACAAATTTACAAAGTTATCGTCCATTTTATTTGTAGTAGTAACAGTAGTATGAGTATCTTTGCATTGGTTTCCTATTTTATGATTTCAAAATGCCTCCTGTACCTATTAGCTCACCAATCCTTCAGTGGCAGCTGGGGCAGGTATCTGTGCTCATCTCACAGGTGAGGACATGAAGTTCAGAGAAGTTGGGTAAGTGGTCAAGATCAACATCTAGGAAGTCATGGAGGTGGGATTCCTCTGATGCTACATCCCATGCATGTTCTCCATGTAGCGCTTTGCTTTTTGCAGTACTGCCACTCACTTATTAAAGAGAAGTTACACCTTCAAAGTCTTACAGTTGCATCAGTACAGATTAGTCACAGACTATCCAAATCAGAAGAAAAAGCAACAAATATTTCCAACAAGTATGTAACTTCACATGCAGGTGTTTTTGCTCAGCATTTCTCATACTTCCTACTAAATCTTGATGTCCAGGAAGTGGATGAATGTCTGATTCAAGCAGTGAAAATCCAAAACTGGCCTTTTCCATCCCTAAGAGGAAATGCTCCGAAAGGGTGTGTCTACTACTAAAAATTGGTCCAAACTATCTTATCAAAACATCATTTTTAATGGAAATTTCCTTTCTAAGTCAACCATATTTATTGGCTTATTTTCATGTTTTTGCCTACTTCTGTCTCCCCTTGGAATTAACATTCGAGTAACATGTACATTCATCCAGAACTTCTTAGTCAAGACACAGAATTTCATCTTTGCAAGAGAGAATTTTTCTTTTGGTTAAATGCAATGAGCACTTTATGAATTCCTGCTAAGTGTCTCCTCCATCATGGCATCTCAAATCTTCATGTGCATACAAGCCATGTGGGCAGCTATCTAATAAAGAGAGTCTGGGGAAATCTGAGTGGAACCTGAGATTCTGCAATGCTAACCAGTTCCTAGGTGCGACCAACACTGCTAGTCCATGGTCCATAAGGAGTGACAAAATCTAAAAAATACTGTTCCTGTGTAAGAGGCTGTGTAGTGAAGGATCTGAGATAAATGGCTCACACTCCCTGTCCCAAAGTAGTTGTTGATAAACCCATTGAAACAATTAGAGAAAAGCACAGGACAAATGCATAAACTGGTGCCCCATTGTTATAACCACATGATAATGGGAAAAGGTGTTCTCACTCTATTTCTCATTGTCAGATCACATTCTATTATTAAAATAGTCCTCAGTTTTTAGTATAATTAGTCACTATGAAAGTATTGTCTCAGGTCCTTAAAGCCCCTCTGTTGGTGCTCTGGAAATACAGCCAGACATGGAAAATGCAATTCATATGCAACTATTTCAAGAGCTAACCCGGTGTATGGTTCATCTGGGCAAATTGAGCCTGAGCACTCCTTCTTGTGCCAGGATTTCTGTATCAAAGGCAAAATGTGGAGACTACATGTGTGCATTTATGTCCTGGCAGTTTGAGGTGGGCAAAGGTCAGAGGGAAGCACATAAGGTTTTATCCAGATCAAGCACAACTAGGTTTGTGAGTTAGGTGGGTTGGGGGAAGTGGAAATGCTGGAAACAGAAAGACCTTCTTGGCTCCTTCCTCCTCCGGCCAAGATCCAGAAGCATTCCTGGCACACCCAATGAAGTTCACTGGAAACCTAGAGCGGAATGAAAGCTATGCTGCTCTGCATGAGCTTCAAAGGAGGAATGCCACAGAGCTAATCACTGGACTGAGATTGCCGTTTAATGCTCTTCCTCCCCAAGCCATCCATCAAGTTTATAGCAGCAACAAGAGTTCATTACCGAGTTCCTGTTTTGCACATTCTTGAACAAGGTTATGCCTCCAATTTTAAGTGTGGTGTATAAAATGAATGAGGGAAGGTAGGAGGGTGAGAGGGTTCCTGGAGGGAATGGTAATAAACAGAATAGGTGCTCCTCACCAACTAGAAGTGTGAATCTCCCCCATGGCTTACACCTAGATAATCAGAAAGAACAACACATCGCAAACTCTCAGGTTCATTCTTATGAGAAGTTCATTAGCTGCTTTTATCGATCTATCATTCATCTTTTGGTCTTGCATACTAGGAGCTGAAAGAAAATATGGGATTTGGATGTAACCCCCAAGAAGTTTGTAATGTTGTTATAGAAATAAGAGGAATTTGTGTGAAACAGAGAACACAAATCAGAACATAAGAAACCTCTAAATATTGCTGTCCAGAGCTCGGGGTGTGGAAAGCAGCCAAAGAGGTGGGAGTTTGATCAGTGTGGAGCACAGAAGGTTTTGCAAAGGGGAGAGGGAAAAGTGTTCTGAGTGACAGTTATTAATGAAACAGAAGCAAAGTCATAATGAGAATCTGAGGTCTTCCTAAAGAGGTACCCAGGTTCCCACAGCCCTTGTCCTTCCATCACATTAGGCACCTAGGGCTTCCACTAAGCTCTGAAAGATCAAATGATAGTAGAAAGAAAGGCTCCATGCTCTAGGATAACTACCTGAATTCACCTGGGTATTGACTCTTTTAATGTCCCACCCATGATTCTATAGGTAAGATGCTAGGAGCTTGTCCATCACTGTCCTGATAGTATATTGACCTGTGTACATAGGCAGAATCAAATTACATATAAGTTGGCTTAGTGTCATTGATTTGGGGGAACTCTTGTTTAGGAGGTCAGCTCTCTCCATGGAATAGATGTCCCTTAGACCGGGCTTATGAAGAACCAAAGGAAATGGGAGATTTACGTATGTCCACTTACCTCAACCTAATTACACAGTCAAATCAGGGCACATGCAAAATTCATTTCAGGGCCCAAACTGCCAAATTTCTCTGCTTTCATAGATTTCATTCACTGAGTAAATAATAAACACATGCCGTGACCATATTGAGTCAGAAGCACAGTAAAAATGGCAGACCATGCCTGGGATAGGCTGGTGCAACCAGATCTCTTAGTACAAGGTGGTGTTTTTCCTTCCTGAGCACAATAAAATTCCTCAGTGTCCCCCCAAACCCAGGTAGGACTGATATCATAAAGGGACAGATTCTTCTCCCAATGAACAACAATAGTGTTTTCCTGACTTCTAGAGAAAGTCAAGTGAATGCTTAGTTTTCTCCGTCATAGAAATATGAGGTGTTAGTATGCTTTTTAAAATGCTCTAAGATCTCCTATATGCCACCTTTTTTTTTTTTTCCATAAAGTGTTGTCGATGTCAGGATAAAAAAAAATAAGCTATGTCTACTCAGTGAGTTTACGGGTGACACAACACTATAGCTGGCCTCTGCCTCTTGGCAATCCTTAAACAATGCAAATGGCAGGATTTGACTGAACTAAATATTCCACTACCTTGGTCCTTCCCCATCATCTCTCTCCCTTTGGTCCTAATCCATTTGCGCTCCTGGCTCCTGTCACTGGAGTCTCGGCATGCCAAACTTAGAGATACATTTGGCTCTTTAGAGCTTAATATGTCATATTGAAAGCCATAAAAAAAGGGAAATCGCTGTTCCAACATTCACTAATGTATGATTAAAAGCAAAACGATGTCCTTTGAAGGACTTCAAAAGATACAGTGACAAGCATGTGTGGATTCTGTGCCCATCCTATATAGAGGAGAAAATGTTGATGGCAGTGAATTTTTCGGCCCTTAATCAAGGCCATTGGAATTTCAACTCCCACCCTTGCCAGATTGCCCCTGGCCCCTAGTGAGACTTACCACACTCTCTGACAATCCTTTTTACAGGTTGCGGTATCTCTCCACTATCATTCTATCATCCCATCTTTGGCATTTAAAAATCTCATTCCCCCATCAACATCAAATCTGGTCTGATTCTCACTTCAAAGAATTCTTAAACACAGAGGTAGATGGTCACCTTTAAGTCATAGGCTAAATACCCCAGAATTAGGCCACTGGGCAAAATTTGGGAAGGTCAAGTTTCAAAAGCACCAGCTCCAGACTCTAAAGTATAAAATATGAGATGAAGAATGTGCACTTGCCTTGCCTACATCCCTGGAATACTTCCAAAATGAATTGCTATGTATATGGAGGGAGGATGGTGAAAGTCCTGTTAAGCCATTATCACGGCACCGTTTCTCCAGTGTATTCTTCCTCTTTACTTCTTAAAAGTAAATGTCCCATAATGACACACAGGAAGGAAGCTCTGTCTGAGGCTGGAAGACCCTATCGCCTTCCCTTCAGGCAAGGGTGTCAAGGAGATAACAAGGAAAGGATCTCAGAAAGGTCCTCAGGAAGGATCTCAAGGAAACTCCTCAGACCAGACTCACTATCAACTCTAGTAAATTGCATTCCAAGGTTTCCCAGCAACCCTATTTTGAATCTTCCTTAGAATAACCCAGAAATATATTTTTAATCCTCCAGGTTCAGCAATCAAAGTTAACACTAGGACCAAAATAATTCTTAATAAGAGATATGCACAGTTCTGGAAAGAGAGGGTCTCAGTTCTGCCCACCCTAATTGCAATTCTGTTTGCTCGTGTAAGTTAGATTTTCTGCATGGCCAACGGAGCTCTGTGACATGTCACCCTGAGAAGCTGGACTAAGCAAAAAAGTGTGCTCTCCCTTTTTCAGAAACAGCCAAGGCGTGCTCACTGTAGTATGTAAACATTTTATACTGAGTGAATTCCATTTCTACCCATGCTCATCACAAATGAGCCCCATCAAAATGCTCCAATACATATGCATGGGGGAGGGGGGCTCTCAAATGCACTGTATGAAAAAATTAGAGCTAAGCAGGAGGCACAGCTCAGTTTCATTTAATTAGAATTTCAGAGAAGCCTAAAGAAAAAAAGTCTGTATCTCCTTAAATGTTCTGTTTCTGCACGAGTATAGCTATCTTGCATTGTCAGGTGGCTTGAATTTGAAATGATTCCCAAGGCATAGCCTTTAAACCCTGAATGTTTGACTCAGGTAATATTATCACAGACAGACAATGAAAGAAACCATCGCACTCATTTCTATTCCGAATTTTGTATCAGTGTCCACTTTTCTTTTAATCAGGGTGAGAGACTATTCCCCCCTATATCAATGCTTGAGCCCTGACATGATGCCATTGCTTTCAGCACATCCCCTGAGTGTGCTCACTCCTTATTTTGATTCTCTCCTCTCTTATCTTCAAGTCTCTTTATTATCATTTCTCCCCAGCTCAACCATCCAACATTGTTTGCTGCTATTCATTTACAAGGACCCTTTTGCTACCCAGATCTGGCTCCTCATGGGCCCACATCCATGCTCTCCCCTTTCTTGCCTTCTCATTTCCACTCACACTATTCCCCATGCCTCTCTCCGTATACACATAAACATGTAACATGCATTTCCTCCTTCGGCATACATTTACTGAGCACCTACTGTACACTAGACACTGGAGAGACAATAGTGACCAAATCAGACAGAGATCCTTGCCCTCGTGGATTTTAGATTCTTAATCTTTTGAAAAAGATCAAGTACCTAATAGAAAGAGTAAGATGGCAAGTTCTGAGTAGTGATGGGGAGAACAATGAGAGCAGGGTAAGGGATCAGGAGAGCCTCTTCCAAGAAGACGCGCTCCCTGGTCTGAGGTACAATAGTCTACAAGACTCTCAAATTCCACTTTGGACAACCAAGCCATACCATCCCCATGCCCACCTCTGCAGCACTTCCCTGGGCCTATTCCTCAAATAAACCCAACTGCACTTGAATAGGAAACACAAAGTAAACAACAACTCTGTTTTTTAAGTAGCTCCCTAAACCACGGCGAATATTGTTTCTCAGGGCACCGTGTACTGGCACAGTACTGTCTGCCTTCCTGTAACAACCTAGCAGCTCACCCACACGGTGGAGCCAGGAATACTGTCCCTGACGGAAATGGGTTTGGTTCTGTTTTTCGTAATTAAGATAGGAATTTTTATGACTATAAAAGCAATACATGCTTGCTGTAGGAAAAACAAACAAGGCAGAAAGCTTTTAAAAAAATGATGGTTTTATATAATTCCACAATGAGATATCCGCCGCTAACATTTTGGTGAACAGCCTTTCACAATTCTTTTTCTGCTGATAAACGGTTTTAAGAAATCAAAATGAGATTATATTATGCATGCTCTTTGTTTTTATTGTTGACAGTATTACAGATGTCTCCCAATTTCCCCCTTTACCCACCTCCGCCCAGCCCCTACCCCCAGGTCTTCACCACCCTATTGCTCTTTTGTATTCTAATTATTTCATATAACTGCATGCTGAAACGATGTTTTAATGAAAACTGGTAGCTATTGAAGTGTTAAAAGACAAGGGCAAGAATCCCTAATTCAGGAAAATGATAAACATAAAGAATCAGGTATCATTTGGGGAAAAGAAAGAGTCTCCAAGGAACATGTCTCCTCTAGTTCAACCCAAAAGCCTTGTAGAGTGCTGAAAAAAATCACTGCGGAGACACTTGTATGACATGACGAAGGTACACTCTTCGTTAGTCTTGGAAAGAAAGCGAGAGAGTAGAGCATCACTTTCCTTTTCGTGTTCCTCTGAATCCTCCCAGGAGGCTGAGTCTGGGAAGCCCTGTGAGACAGGGGCTTCTCTGAGAGGTTCTGTGAATTCGTTATCTTTATTGTCAAAGAGTCTTGAATATTGTTAGAGGGAAATCAATGTTAAAGACATCCAGTCTCTGGAATCCAAGCCTGGCAACACAAGAAAAATGAGACATTGGGCTCCTTTAAAACTGACCAGGAAACAAGTGTGTAAAAAGCCCCCAGAGGCACCTGCAGCCGGCTTTCTCGGAGATAAAGAACCTGCTGGCTGCAGCAGCAGGTACACTGTACTTGCTACACCACAATGACCTGGGGCAATGCCACTCTGGTCTATGCATGTGTTAAAACTTTGCTTTAGACTTACATTTAGGAAATACACCAGGGCCTTACGGAAATAAACTTGTGATCTGTCAGAAGACATTTGGCACTCAGCACATACACATATAAGTACACACATAAACATGCCATAGTAAAACCTTTCCCATGAATGCCTGAAATGTCACCATTACGTTTTCTTTAGTCTCCCTTTCTTCTTCTCTACTCTTCCAGAAGTTACATGTTCTACTCATTTTATAGTTACCTTATCATTTTTTCAATTCATTAATTGTTTAATTACCTTGACTGCAAATTATATCAGCATTTTCCATGAATTTTTTTATAAATTTGTTCCTTTTCACACTTTTCTGTTTTATCTTATGATTCCTATATCTTCCTTTATCTCTTTGAGCATTTGAAAAAATACTTATTTTTAAATCTCCTGTAGTCTTATTTTAACCCCCAGTCATTAAGGTATAAATATTCTCTCTGGTGTGGTATTTCCTTGTATGATTTGCAACATTTTCCCTCAGCCTATCTTAGGAGGTATGAGGTATGTTCAGCGAGAGTCCCACGCTCTGGGTATAGAAACATCCTAACAGACAGCTTCTCATTTGCTGCAGTAGAGCGTTTTCATATTCTCCAGTTTAGGGATGATCTTTCCATTAATTTCGTGGCTTGAGGTTACTGTACCCAGTGATAGTGTGACTTCTCAACCAACAGCATCATGTGTCACCAGCCCGGTGTTACTACTACTTGCAGGTGACTGTTCCCACCTGGGGCCTAGGCTGCTTCTTTGATGTTTCCTTAGTCCAGTGGTCGGCAAACTCATTAGTCAACAGAGCGGCAAACCACAGCTCACGAGCCGCATGTGGCTCGCCAACTGCAGTTTGCCGACCACTGCCCTAGTCAATAAGGGAAGTTTTGGAGCCCCCATCTCATTAATATGCAGCCTTTCCTGACTCCTGACTTTATGCAGGCGATTCAGCTCTAGCTCCTCTCAGACAAATACAGATCTGCAAGTTGGGAGGATCTAGGTGGTTTTGAAGCTTCAAACCTGGCCATTAAGCTCATTAGAATTGTTCTTTGGTCCTTCAGATATATACTCATCATTGTGATCAGGTTGGGGATAGAGTCACTGTCATAGTTTCCAAATTGACTAAGTATTTTTTAAATGCTTGCTCTATTTCATCCAGCATTGGTATGTATCTGGAGGCAGAGTGGCCAACATATCAGACTTCCATATCAGCCAGAACTCTCAACATCAATGTTTTGTTGTCTATGATAGTATACCATCCTCTCGTGGCTCTCCTTGAAAACAGAATGACAGAGGGAGGTAACCAATCATGTAAATAGAAGATGCACTTTAAATTACCTTCTACCTTGACAAACTGGGCTGCCGGAAGCTACTGAGCATCTCAAGGAAGAAGAAATGATAGAAAGGCAGGAAGGAGTTGCAGAAACAAGATGCTGAGGACACCAAAAGCAACTTTCCCCAAGTTTCAGCCCTAAAAATGTATAAATATATATACATATCTATAAATATGTATATTACTGATAAGCAAGTGGAAAGCTAAAACTGGATGGCAGCTGTTGATCTTGTGCACACGGCTGTGCTCTAAAGGTGTCTCAATGGCCACAGACACTCTGCTAGAGCAGAGATATTTGGGAATGTCAGCCACAGGGGAGCAGGGCAGCTTTCCTTAACTATTCAGGATCCTGTTAGGGGTTGAGCAATATTCCAAAGCCTGATCTCCCCAACTTTCAGGAGCTCCATCTCTCAGCCTCTCCCCTCTCATAACTGGCCTCCTTCCACTCAGTCACTAGGCAGAGAGTGGCTGGGAAAGGGGAGATGGGAGCAGGAGTATCAGGCAGAAAGTTAATCACGTGGATGTCAATCATTTGAGCCCTCCAGACTCCAGGTCTTGTCTCCTTAACACAGTGCTCTTAGGGAGCACAGCTTTGTGTTTGCTTTTCAGGATGTTGCATTGTGTCTGAGAGACACCTACAGTTCAGCTGCTGAAACAATTACTTCATTTTCTGGAGCTCATTTTTAACCAGCCTGTTATGAAATCATGGTAGATCAAAGATGTGATTTAAGGGTCTCCAGAAAGATCCAAAGGCTCCAAAAGTACTTCTACTATCTGTTCCTTTGTGTTCAATATTCATAACAACTCTTTTGTTAAAGTGTTGCTCCCTATTGACATGTAATCCCCACCCACCTCAATCAGATTTAACCAGTTGTCAGACACTGGCACTGGTGTGAGTTTTCCTGTAAAGCTGAGATCACTACAGGGAGGGAAGGAAGTGGAAGCCAGTGAAAGAAGCTCAGATGATGCAGGATTATAGGCTAATTAAGCTCCTTATGATGCCAGGAGCTACACTCAACTCAACTAGCCCCGCTCCAGGCAAACTTGGTTATGGACCATCCCATCTCATTTCCTCTCAAATACCTTCATTCCCTACTCAAGCTGAAAATATCTCCCCTGGGTTCGACTCATCATTAACTCCCCTTTCAGCTACTATTTATCCTCACTTTTAACTTGGTAATGTTTTTAATATATTTTTATTGATTTCAGAGAGGAGGGGGGGGAGAGAGAGAGAGAGAGAGAGAGAGAGAGAGAGAGAGAGAGAGAGAGAGATCAATGATGAGAAAGAATCATTGATTAGCTGCCTCCTGCACGCCCCCCACTGGGGATCGAGCCCGCAACCCAGGTATGTGCCCTTGACTGGAATCAATCCTGGGACTTGACTGGAATCAAACCTGGGACCTTTCTGTCCGCAGGCTGATGCTCTATCCACTGGGCAATACTAGCGAGGGCTAAGTTGGTAATTTTTAATCCTTAGTTTTATAAAGTGTTTGGGGACTAGAAGAAAGAAAAACCAACCTCAACTGAATATCTCTCAGCCTCCATCCCCAGTTCTTGCTAGCAGGTTATAAACTGTTGCCACTATAAGACACCTCTTTAGGTTATACAAGCAGCAAGCAATAAAAGACTCACTCTCAACTCTGGGGAGAGAGTTTCCAATAGTTTTCTCATTTCTTCATTGTCTTTGCACCTCCCCAGCTCTCTGGAAAGACTATGGGTCTTACTCTGTCAGTGACCTTGTCTAATCATATTGATTGTCAGTGATTGCAGTCTAATCGAAAAAGCAAGTTGCTATGGTAATTCCTGTGTCTTATATATTACATTTAAAGATACAATAATCCTAAAAGGAGGGAAATTGCTTGCAGTTGGTGACATAGGAAAACATAATTAGATATACAAGTTGTGAAACTAATCTATTCAAATGAATTCTGAAATCTAAATCAGGATTTGATGTAATAAATTGATCCCAGAATTTCTACCATTTGGTCAGAATGTTTTTCTTTTCCTCCAAATACTTACATTTTTTGAAAAAAATAAATAAATAAAATGTATCATGAACAAGCAGGAAGGAGGTGACTACTCATAACCTAAAGTTAGATACAAGGATCCATAGCATCAGGATGCTGCGTTGTGTGCTTGAAGAACATCAGCATGGAAGTTGACAGACACAGGTTCTGCTTCTCTACCTTTAACCTGCATGTGACTTTAGGTAAATTACCATACCTTTCTGTGCATTATCATTTTCACTGATAACAGCTTTTGCTTCTTTCATTAATTTAGTCAATCAACAATCACTTATTGAACAGGAAGCCTTGAAAATCAGTCTCAATGGAAAAGATTAAAGAGCAATTTCTTACTAGAAACATCTTGAAGGCAGAAATTGTATTCTGTTGAATATAACTGAATAAGAGGCCTGAAAAGTAATTTGAGATTTGGTACCAAAAATGCTAAAGCATTGTTAATAACTCTTCCCTCCAACTCAGCAAAATTTAAAGCCTGCATGGTGTGATGTAATGGGTTTGTTCTATTGAGAATTAAACAGTGGCCACAGTTCCAGCCCTAACGGGCTTAGGACTAGAAGGCAGCATAGCCAGCATGACTGTTAGTCCAACTATGATAAAATACACTGGTAATGACACAAGGAGTGTGCTAGGGAAGCTCAGAGGAAGGTAAATGTCTTGATTCTGGAGGACAAGAGAATTTTCCTTGGAGAAAACTTTAAAGGTTGAGCCTTAGTATTGGGATGGGTTTCCTTCCTGCTCCACTACTCAAGTGTGAGGGCAAAGCAAATGTTTACTTTAATCAATATAAGACAATGGAGCCTAGCTGGTGGTGCTCAGTGGTTGAGCATTGACCCATGCAGTAAGAGGTCACAGGATTGATTCCTGATCAGGGCATATGCCAGGGTTGCTGGCTCAATCCTCAGTAGGGGCATGCAGGAGACAGTCGATTGATACTGATGTTTCTCTCTCATCAAAGTTTCTATCTCTCTCCCTTTCCCTTCCACTCTCTCTAAAATCAATAAAAACATATTTAAAGGACTTCAAGCCCTGCAGATGCCAGGTGTCCATTCAGCACACAGTTATGGAGTGCCTGCTTGGTGCACTGATGATAAGTTAGGAATATAACAAATTCCTTAGCCCTAAAAATTTACAGTCACTAGACTCTAGAAAAAAAATAACAACAATGGTACTAAAAAACAATTTCTTTAACACTTACTAAGCTTCAGATACTTAAAATGTAATTATTCAACAAGGTAAATACTACTGTCCTCATTTCAGATATGAGGCTCAGAGAGGTTAAATAACTTTTCCTGTTTCACACAGCTTGTCAGAGTCTGCAAGACTAGTTCTATTGTCTGGCTTAGAACACAGATAGCCCCTTTCCTGGAAGTCAGCTAGCTTTGAGTATTGTTTCTACAACTCCAGCAAGGAGACCCATGTAACGGAACTTGTTTGGATGAGTAAAAATTCACTCTTATCATCATAAATAAGGAACATTTTAAGCAAGACCAGCTCAGTTATTATTTTCTCACATAAATACAGTAAATACAGTGTCTTGTGCTTTTGTTAATTTTTCTGTTACTTTATCTGAAGAGGGGAGAGGAGGCATGAGTAGGAAAGTAACTAGAAGATAGCTGTTCAAATCCCTTCCTTCCTGTGCCGATACCAGGAAATTCTCTTTTCAGGGGCATCACAAAACAAGATAACTTTTCCTAAAAGATGTCTTCCTGACAGGATCTTCATGACCTGAAATTATTTTAGTAAAACACAAATGTGTATTTCACAATTAAATTGCACACATGCCTAGGGGTACAGAAGAGCCCCTCAAAGCTCCTTAAATGAGGAAGGAGATCTCAGTTCTCTTCTGCCCCATGCAGCCAACACCCCAGACCTCAACTGGAACAACTCCACCATTCATTGTTTTGCTTCTTTCCTTCTTTTTTAATATATTTTTATTGATATCAGAGGGGAAGGGAGAGGGAGAGAAGGATAGAAACATCAATGATGAGAGAGAATCATTGATCAGCTGCCTCCTGCATGCCCCTGACTGGAGATTGAACCTGCAACCTGGGCATGTGCCCTGACTGGGAATCAAACCAGTGACCTCCTGGTTCAAAGGTCAACACTCAACCGCTGTGCCACACCAGCTGGGCTGTTTTGCTTCTTTCTAAGTGTTTGTTTAAACAAAGGTTTCCAAAGCACAGAAAAGGCCTGGACATAAACTGAACTGGTTCCCAACATCTTGGGTGGCCTTGACCAGCTGAATCAAAGACTTGTGTTGGCAGAGAATCCAGTCTCCTCCTTACTTTCAGAATGACTGCATTTTTCTCCAGGCAGTGGCAAAGTCTCACAAAATAGGAAGCTCTTTTTAAAAACCATCTTCCTTTTTCCTGACCTAGAGATCTCTTTGCTATAAAAACAGGGACATTTTCAGGACCAATGTGAAGCAAAAAAGAGCCTGGGGTAGGGCATTGGATTGCCATTTTGGGTGGGATAGGTAAATGTACTGCTCAGAAAGGGATTAAAGTGAAAATAGACCCCTGAATTTCTAAATTCAACGAAATTCAGAAAACGTAGCAAAGAGCAGAATGGATAACAGTTCTGCATGCAGGGTGCTTATAAGGGTGCTACACTCAAGCATTCCAAAAAGGAAAAGAAAACAATGTGACTCAAATTCAGAAATGGCCAAATGTGATTTCCTTGTTGTTCCCTCATTGCAGCCCATAAAGGGGGCACTTTTGTGCCAAGAATAAGAGTTAATGGGGTGGAAAATGAAGGAGCATAAAAGACAGAGTAATTATGTATTACAGAGTGAAAACAGAGGCTGGGAGGAGGATGAAAGCCAGTTGGGGGAGTGTGGTTCATGATACAGGTGTGCCAAGGATAGCAAAAAGGCACAACAGATCCTAGAGAGATTAAGGAAGATTTTTGGGTGCTGTGGGGTGAAAGGAAGTGGACAGGAAAGCCCACAATAATTGTCATGTATACACACATTTGGTGTTTCTTTGGTAAAGAAGCTTGGGATAGATGACAAGGAATAAATCAACACTGGCTTACAGAGAGCTCAATGGAGCCCTCTTTAAGCTGACAATAAAAGCTTCAGGAGAAAAATGACTTAGGCCAGGGGTACTTTTTTACTGTGTCCAGGGCTCAGGGAGAACGGCCCCTGCTGCTGCTCCTTCATGGGTCTGCCCACAGAGCTGCTCCTAAGGGAACAGGTGCAGTGCCTTAAGAAGGATGCTTCACAGAGCCCCTGACTTCACCCTAGCTTGTTAGAAATGAAAGCTGGCTGTCATGGAGAACTGCCAACCATGTGGCTGGCTATCTTTAAATAACAGCATCACAGAAATAATTAAAATCATGGAATTCTAGGGCTAGAAGGAACCCACAAGATTATCTGAATCAATAGTGTTGTTTTATAGATGAGGAACAAAGGCCCAGCAAAGGTAACTGATTTGACTCAAGGAGAGTGGTTAATTAGTGGCAGAGTTGAGACTAGAACCTACATCTCCTGGCTCCAGTGATATAATAAAAATAATAGTAAGCAGCATAACCTTTGCATAACACTGTGTGCTTTGGTTCCTCCTGCATAACATGCATTATTCATATGGTCATCAACAGTCCCGCCAACTACAGAGGATGGAGTATACAATGTACTGAGAGACAGGGTCTTAGCAATATCTCACAGAGGAAATGGATCTCAGAGAGCTTCAGTGATTTGCTAAAGTGATGAAAGACTTCCTCCTGCCATTTGGGAGTCCTTGTCTCCTCATGCAGCTCTACATTACTGCAGGGTAGACAGTGGAAGGTTCAAATTCCTTAATATGAACACCTCCCAGGGTCTGTGTGCTAATGGATTTAGCAGTCCCCATGGTTAAAATGTTGTTCTTTCTGGCAGACCACACTGAAGCCAAGGAACCCAATCAATGTCTCTTCCCTTTCTTCTCTACACACAGTGTCCACTCCCTTATGACCTTCCCAACCCTTTGTCTTCCATTACTTAGAACTCAATGAATGAATGTTTAAACAATTTCTGAGATGCATACACAGAGTAATAAAGGAATTGTCTACCTTTTCTAACTTCTAACTTTAATACCATTCTACCTCCAGAAAATCTCTTTCCCTTTCCCTCCTGCTCTTTCTCCCTCCTTCACTTTTTATCCCTCTCTTTTAATTCCATTTGCTTTCCCAAACAACAATCATACTCATGTCGTTCAATCGTAAGTACTAGATACACTCCTATATCCAGACAGAGATAAACTTTTAGGCCATCACCTTCTACTCCACCCTTTTCTCCACTAGACACTCCATTTTTATTTTCTTGCATATTACATACATTATCTTGAATCTACTCCAAATTTTAATTAAATCATCAGAACACTTAATTGTTTGAAAGAAAATGACTCATGGCCCACTCAAACCTCTCCTGAGTCATCAGTTAAGAACTGCTGGTCTAACGGAAATTGCAAAGAGCCATTATTACGATAATGATGGTGGGAAATGAAGAGACATTTGCAAGAAATACTGAAAAAAGTAATTGAGAGGATTTAGGATATATTCAATTTTAAAGAGTAGTCAGAGATTGACCCCAGGATTTAAAGCTTGGGTTGGGCCATGAGCCAAGAGGGAGACAGATGGAGCTCTTGGCCACATCTGTGATTAGGGAGGGGAGGAGTTGGAAGAGGAAAAATAAACCTGCCCTAGACTAGCTGTCCATGAAGGGTTTGCAGAACATGTAGTAGAATATGACTTTGGCAGCTACACATCTGGGACTCTGGTCTAACAAGGAAACTTGTTCCAATGACATGTGAGGCATCAACAAAAAGGTACTAACAGGATAAGCTTGAGGGATACTGAAACAGAGCTTGAGAAATGCTGACATCTAGAGTGGTTTGAGAGGGAAAATATGGTATATGGGTGTTTGTGAATTCCAGGACCTCATCTTGGACCTAGGTAAGTAGAGCTAAAGGCATCCAGACACCATTAGTACAGCAGACCAAATACATACATGTGCCCATTGCATGCTTGTATTAAATGTAAAAACCACTGGGACAAAAGCCTATCTCACAGACAAGCTAGCCTTGCCACCTTTTACCAGATTTGGGCATGTTGCCTAGAGAAAAGAGAGTAAATAAATACCGAAGACAAATTTCATATTCTTTGCAGTTTTGTGGGTGCCATTATTGGGACTCAAAGACTACTTTTCCTTCAACTGTCCATCCATCCACTAAACATTTGTTGAGTACCTATTACATGCCAACTTACCACTAGATGCTGGAGATACAAAGATAGACAGATAAGATACCATCCAGAAACACAAAGTCAAGTTGGGGAGTTAATGCCACCACCACCACTCCCCAAAAGCAATGACAACACAATGTGTGAATTGCTTTAACTGAGAAATTAAAGAAGTCTTGTGAGAATGGGTAGGGAAACTTTAATGATGAGAGAGTAAGGGAAAGCTTTTCAGAGAGTATGTTGGGTTCTTAAAATCAAGTACTTCATTCCTCTTCAGTTGATTTGGACTCCTCTATCATTCTTTTCACATATTCTCCTATGTCTGTGTTAGGGAGAAAGATCTGGTGGGGTGTTATTAACCTTTCTTCTAAAGAGCCTTGCAGTCCAAAGTGTGATCTCAATAGTAGCATGATCCCCTTACCTGAGGTACTAGAAATGCAGAACCTCAGGCCCCACTCAAGATCTCCCCCCTGGGAATCTGAATTTGAATTTTAACAAGGTCCCCAGGTAATTCACTTATGCGTGAACACTTGAAAAGCACTGTCATAGAAGATGAGAGCCTCATCTCAGGAAATAAACTTCCCACAGTCAGGACCCCTCGCCCAAGAAGGGCAGCTTTCAGTATCTACCTTGGAATGAGAGTGAAATTTTCTATTTTAGCATTATTATAAAAAATTGTTTTACCATACAGACTACCGGGCCACTTTGAGATCTATCCCAACCCTAGAGCTCTCCTCTCTCATGAACCTTTACCTCTAACTTTTACGACACACCATCACACCTTGAATTGTGCCAATTGTAATGATTTGTCACAACTGCAAAGAATATTTTTAACAGAATCATTTGAGACAAAGAATGATTTCTTAATTAGGTAAGTTCTTTGGATGGAAAGATTCCATATCCTCCGTTCAAAGACCAGTTGAGTGATAACAATTGTCTTAGCTAAGCCAGATCACCTCTGTTAATCTAACTGGAGATGGTATTGAACTGCACTAACTCTAATTTATACAGGTGCACTGAAAATGAAGGGAAGCTATACATTAAAAATATATATATTGTTAATTATCAACACTAAATGTAAGGTGTTACCACATATTTTTCACATCTCTTGCTACACATTTGCAGTGTTGTGACTTCTTGTTGAAACTTTCTTACTTATGAAAAAATTAACCTAACTCACGCCTGCTCTACTTACTCCTCTCTCCAGGTTCCATCTTCAGGTTTCTCTTGCTTCTATTTAGTCTCATTATCTTGTACTCCAGGAACCTTGTTTATTTAATTTATTGTCTTAGCAGCCAAGGAAAAATTGTTCTTTGTCCTGAAGCAATTTTTAAGACAGAAATCATAGATCTAAAAGGACCTTTTGGCCATCTAGTCCAGCCGGTCTCAATCCTTCATGCGCATTAGACTCACCATTGCTTGCAGAATTAAAGGGAGAAAAAAACACCAGAGTCAAACCCCATACCAAACAAATCCAGCTCTCTGGTGTGGACCCAGACTTTGGAATTTGTCCACCAGAAGATTCTAATGTGCAGCCAGAGCTGAAAAATTCTGATCTAGTCCAACTCTTAACTTTCCAGATGTGGGATGGGGGGAAAGACAGCCAAGTTGGGAAGGAACCTAACATAGAATCACCAAGATAGAACTAGGATTTGAACACCACATTCTGGCCAGACAACATGACCAAGATTCTTCCATTGTTCTCTTAACTCAGTTCTCAAAATGAAACGAACAAAAATGGAGTTTTAGTCTTCTTCCTTAAAAAGAAGGCATTTTTCAAATAACTTTAAAGTATATTTTATATACAATAAAATATATGTACCCATTTTAAGTTTAAGGTTCAATAAGTTAGACACATATATACACACACCCATGTTACTACCTCCCCAACCTTGACATAGAATATTTTCATCACCCCAGAAAGTTCCCGTGCTTCTGCCCTGTCAGCAACCTCCATCGAGGCCTCAGGCAATAATTACCCTGGTTTCCCTCAGTGCAGATTGGTTTTTCCTGTTTTAGAACCACATAGAAATGGAATCATACAGTATGCATTCTTTTATGTCTGCATTCTTTCACTCAGCATAATTCTTTAAAGATTCAATGATGTTGTATCAGCAGTTTGTTCCATTTTATCGACGAGCAGTATTCCATGGCATGAATATTCCATAGTTTATCCAATTGGGTTGCTTCCGGTTTGGGGCTATTACAAATAAAGCTGCTATGGGGATTTGTGTACAAGTCTTTGAAAGTGCATAAATTTTTATTTCTCTTGAGTAAAGATATAGGAGTGGAAATATTGGGCCCAACGTGGCCCAGGAGGCAAGGTACATATAAGAAAATGGTTCTGCATCTAGGCAGGGCTCTTTATTAACATAGAGATCAAAATGCCAACTTCATAGGCATGTTCAAAGGATTGGAGAGAAAGTATGTGAATGGCTGGTAAATAGAAGACACTTAATAAATGATAATAGAAATAACTAGAAACAGAACTGAGTTGGACTGTTCTCATTGAGGTACTTTCCCACTACAGCACACTGTTCACCTCTCCCCAATGCTCATCCAGCCAAGGTTCCCCCACCACACCCTCAACCCCTATACCCCCTCCTATCCTTCAAGGTGAGGCCATAAAATGTGAACTACCTTCTGAATTAATTTAGAAGTGTTTCTTCACTTGTTTGTTCTATTAATTTTCAGTTATTTTTTAAGGAGAAATGCCTACCTTTGGAGCATTATTAGACTGAGATATGACCACAAGCGGTGACCAACCTATTGGTAACTGTAAGTGAACCTGAAAATAGCTTTCGGAAAATATGACTTTATCTGCATTTAAACCCCCTCTGTCATCTAGTTCTTCCCCCCATGCCTTATTTTCCACCTGTGCAACTCTTCCACTCCTTCCATCTGCAGGCCAGAGGAGCAAGATAAATAGCCAATGTCCGACGTGTTCTATTACACACACACACACACACACACACACACACACACACACACACACACATCTTATCTATGTTTAACGGTAAAAGTTGTGAAGACTTCAATTTACCAAATAATCATAAAAGATGCTTTCCTAGAATAAGAAGCAGTTTTCTCTCATAAAATGTCTTCCTCCCTCATGGAGCCTTGTGAGAAATGACCCTATCTTCACTGAGGTGACAAGCCCCAGATGTCACCAACCCCCCTCACTGAGGTGGCTGCTGTTCACAGTTACACTTCCCCTCTCCCACCAGGCGGTCTCCTGTCCTGCCCTCCAGGCTGGTCCCTTGATCAAGGGCCTTTTTTGAGCTCTTCAGCTAAACAGGCCAGCAAACAGGCTTCTTCCTCAGCCAATTTGAATGCATGCTGCCTTGAGATTTCCGGAGACACTCAGTTTTGGCTTTGGAACTGCATGTGGGTCTTCCTTGGAAAGCCTAATAGCATGTTTCATCTGTGAGCCACTTTATTAAAATTAACTGATTAAGCCACCCTCTCTCTTCACAAACTCTAGGCTTTTGCACAATGGACTTCATTCTCCACTGCCCTCAAATTATTCCATGAGGAAAGAAACTGGGGCTAACGGATCTTTGGGAGGTATTTTAGACAACATTAATGCCAAAGACCTTGAAACAGCAACCCCCACTTGGGTAATGACTTGGCCAGGGAAGGATTTAAATCCATGTTTATTTAAAAGACACTGAATTGAGGTTCTCATCTCCCACAGCCAGGTCAGCAGACAGAAGAACTTGACTTCATGGTCTAGGGCAGGGTCACTGAGTACAGCCCATGGCACTAAGTGCAACCTGCCACTTGTCTTTATAAATAATATTTTATTGGAACACAGTCATGCTCATTTACATGTTATCTATGGCTACTTTTGCCCTAAATTATCAGTTGAGTAGTTGCAACTTAGACCAAATGGCCTGCTGAACCAAAAAAATATTTCCTCTCTGGCCCTGTAGAAAAAGTTAACCAACCCCCAGTGGAGGGACCTTAAAGTTTGTTCTCATCCTACACGTTCCTTAAATATCTTTAAGCAAGTCTTTTTCCCTCTGCAGACTCAGTCTCTACATCTATTGATTGAAAAGCCTGTAACGTGAGGCATCGCCTTGGGTTTGTTCTCCCATTGTTCTGCAAGTATTAGCATCTAATATATTCGTTTTATTACAGCTGACTTCATGGAGGGCAGGAAAGTATTTTGTGAGTCTCATGAATCATCATAACCACCAGCCTCTGTGCTAAGCCCTGAGTCCATTTATGGAGTATAACTGAACTGACTTGAATTACACATCTTGCTTCACAGAGAGATCTCACAGAATGATGTCTTGGAAGTGATAGAGGCGAATGTGTTCTCCAATCTGCCCAAATTACATGAAATGTAAGCAAGAAACTATGGGGTTTGCTCATGACTGCTCTTGACAATCACCTGAAAGTCTGCTTCTATTCCCAGCTCTGCTCTGTCCTCATATCCCTGCAATTTCATTTTAAGATGAAGGTCAGCCCAAAGGGAACTCAGCCTGGTATCCAGGCACCAATCCAGAACCTAGTCTTACTCCATTTCCCCTACTCCCAGAGTTGTTGCATAGTAAACCCAAGAACTTGGCTCTGAGACTGCCAGCAAGTATCTCCACCTCATCCTCTCATTCAAAGTTATTCCACAGTCAAAACCCAAAATTAGTCTCACATGATGTAGTTGAAGATGAGTAGTCGTAGTCTGAATACTTGCCTATGCCATATAATCACAAAAAAAACTTTGGCCAAGATACAAAATCATTCTGAGCCTTAGTTTTCTTATCTATAAAATGGGAACAATATAATTGCGTGCCTCATAATATCACTGTGATAAATGTATGATATAATAAATGTAAATTAGATCTAACACATCAACTGGCATGAGTGTGTCAATGATTCTTTCTTCTCCTACTCTTCCAATCAAATTTCCTTTCTCTTGTTGACATTCTAGGTTACAATATGTCAGTATTCACACAGATCCACTTCTGTTTCATATAATGACTATAAATTACTTCATAGAATCATAGGCTAGCAGACACTTTAGAAATGGTCTAGTCCAGAATTTTCCAAAGTAGGTTGTGTATCATTAAACACTCAGGAATTTTTTGTGTTTAAAAACGAGTGGGAAGTTATATGGTCAAATAAAATTGAGAAAATCAATCTAAATTCACTTACTATAGAAAAACTTCTCAGAACTTGTAATATGAGAATATACACTTGGAATCTCCAAGAAAGATATTATATTAAAGGGCTCTCAACTAATGTCACTGCAAAGGTTTCTTCTGTGGCACATACATTAACATCTCACAAAATTTCCATGAAACACAGTTAAGAGAGCCAATGAATTACTCTTCTAATTTTACAGATGAGTGATGAAAGGCACAGAGAAGTTATGAGGCTTGCCTAGAGTCACCCAGCAAAATCCACAGCAGGATAAGAACTTGAAGATAAATCTCTCAACTCTTGTATCTTTTTAAAAAGTATTAAGTATTTGCCAAGTTTCAGTAGGGAATAGACATATACATACATATATGGTCTCTAATGACCAGCATGTAATACACACACACACACACACACACACACACACACACACACACACACACTTTGTTTGGGAAAGACAGACAGTCTGTCCATTTTGGCAGACTCTCCCTCCCTTTTCCTTCCTACCACCCACCCAGTCCCCCACCCCCTTTCTCCCTCATTGTCATTAATCCTCTGCAACTGTGCCTTTCCTTCCTCTTTCCATTGCCCTCCTGCTCCATCCTTTCTCCTCTCTCTGCTTGGCCTCTTCTTCCCCTAGTGGGAAGAGGAGACATGACCAGAGTCTTAGAACCCACAGGAAATATCAGAGAAATGAACCACAGGGTAGCCAGCCCTCTGAGCAGGGTCAAGCAGATGTCACCCTATGCAATGGGCAGTAGAGCTAATGAGACACCTTTCCTGCATGGAGAGGTGCTCACCCCCATGTAGTACTGACTGTACTTAAAATTATCAATTACCTGGTACTTGGATCTGGGTAGCTACATGTTACTACAACATAAAAACTAATGAAACAGGGGGAAGTAATTAACACAGAGCATCTCTGCAAATATACATGGATTCAGCAAGATAAGGAAATGGCAGCTTCTCTGTTGGAATACAAATGCGAACATGCTCACCTCCAAACTATTGATCAGGACATGGCGCAGGCCAACCTGGAGAAGTCACCCCCTCCCACCAGCTGCAAGGGAGCAGCCTCAGTCTATAGCAGGAAGAGAATCACTGGCATATCTGCAGCTACTGTCTGCTGGGATTTTGGGGTTAAAACCAGAGATGCCCATGTTTGCCCCCAACCTTTGTCTTCCTTTGCCTCTTCACTCTTTTGTTCTCCACCCTATTTCATTGTTTTCCATCCCCTTATCTTTTGTCTGCTGTCCATACAAAAGCTCCATTCCCCATATTGGTCTCATCCCTATCTTCTTAGCATCCTCACACCCTGGGAGATCCTTACTAGTAAAAGACACAGCTGTGCTCAGGGTGAAAATGACCCACCCAGCCAGGGCTTTGTTTGCCTCTGACAGACAGACCAGGAGGACTTTGGTGATGAGAGTTAAACAGGATAGAGTTAATATTTAGTTTGTGTGGGTTAGCATGGTAAGAGGCACTGCATGCATGCTCAATTTTTATTGAAACAATAGATGGGTAAATGGATGGATGGATGGATGGATGGATGGATGGATGGATGGATAGATGGATGGATGGATGACACTGATATATTCTGCATAATGTAAAAATACTACAGTATTCCTTACGTTGAGATTATGTTCATGTTCTTTTACAGAAGAATTGAAAAGGCCAACAACCTGCTGTACATCGACCCTGATGCCTTTCAGAACCTGCCCAACCTCCGATATTTGTAAGAACTCCTGTATTCTGGTGCCCCCTCTATGATCAAAGTGTGTGTAATCCTATTTTAGCAAAATGTCCACTTGCTACTCTGGGAAGCAGTTGCTTTTTATCAAAGATGTGAGGCAGAAGTGGAAGTGGAGAGACACTTGCTGGTGAATTTTAGTTGAGTTTAATGAGTGAATTTCACTAATATAATTGCATTTTGTTTTCATTTACTAAAACAGACATCACAAGAAATGCCATTTGCATTAATGGGACTGACACACAGACCTCTTGCAGAACTCAGTCTTAATTTAGTGTTAATGCAATGCAGCCAAAACTTCTGCTAGCATTTAGTTTGCAACCTTGACCTCAAAGACATCATCTCCTCTGTTCTGCATATATGCATTTTTTTCTTTGACAGATTACAGTGTTTGGTTTTGTAAGTTTTGGTTAATAATAGACATGGTATTGATCAGCAGAGAGATTCCTGGTGTTTGAGCTCCATCCCTTGGGCTTGCCCCCATCAGCAAAATTACTGCTTCTTCTACTCAAATGGCTTTTAAATTAGCCAAGGGCTTGACAGAGCCCTGGATGCTATGACGTGGCCCCACAAAATAACAGACAAGAATTTGGGCTACGGAGCAAACTTTTTCTAGGCCCATTATTTATCTCAGACAAGCTTGTTTCCTTGTTGAGAGAATAGAAATAATAAATCTGTTACTTATTAAATAATCATGATGCATAACCAACTACCCTATAAGAAAGAGTTTTAAAGCAACAACTATTTATCCTTTCTCACCTGTGAGTTGATCAGAGGAATGGTGCTGCTGACAGGACTCTTGTTTTCCTGACCTCAGCTTAGCTCACTCATGCATCTGCAGATAGTTGGCAGGTCAGCGGGAAGCTGGCTGATCTGGATGGTCTCAGTTGAAATGACAGCTCTCCTCTGAGTGGTGCTCATTTCCAGCAGGCTAGCACAGGCTTGTCTTCATGGCAGCCTAGGATTCCAGGAGAGAGAACTGAAGCTTTCAAGCCTCTTGAGACTTAACCCCTGAACTAGCATACCATCTCTTCTGGTGAATTTTATTAGCCAAAGAAATATAAGACTAGCCCAGGTTTGAGAGGGGCAGAAACAGACTCTTCTTCTTGATGGGAAAAGCTGAAGTCACAACACCAACTATGTGGACACAGGGAATGACACAGAATTGAGGCCATGTTGGCAATTAATTTAAAGCACATACAAAGTTTTGCACAGTATCTGTCACATAGTAAATGCTCAATACATATTAGCTACTATTGATGTTATGTCTCTGTCCCTAAATTTTGATCTATAAGAACTGGAGTTAGTAGGTATACTAAGAAACACTAGGCCATTATGTGCCATAGATCTCTGAATGGAGACTGACTGAAGGAATAAACAATTTCGCAGAAGAGAGTCCATATGACCTGGATCTGAGAAAAAAAAACACAAGGTCATCCACTTCTGAGTTAATGTCAGTGGGAGGACTGGCTTTGTTGGCACACAACCTATGCAATTGCACAGGGCCCTGTGTTCAAAAGGGCCCCACATTCTGAGAACCTCAGACTAGGTTTAGTTCTCTGTTTTGTCTTGAAATAAACATTTCTGAACAAGGGGGCCTTCATTTTCATGTTGCACTGAACCCCATAAATTATGTAGGCAGTGCTGCTCAGAGTTAGGGTTATGGTCACTTCTAGTTTCAGAGTTGGGAGTCTTGGCTCCCTAAATGGACTTTGCTATACTCTCTGCAGAGGCTAGCCTAGACTAGGCACAGAAGTGGAGGAAATGTGGATTAACAAATAAGGTATGGGTCTTAGACTTAGAAAATCTAGCGGGGTTCTCAAACTATGGCCCGCGGGCCATATGCGGCCCGCCGAGGACATTTATCCGGCCCGCTGGGTGCCGCTGCCTGTCCTGCTTAGCAGCTGACTCATCCCAGGCCCACAGTGCGCATAGGAAATTTGTTCATAGTGTTTTTTTAAAACTATAGTCCGGCCCTCCAACGGTCTGAGGGACAGTGAACTGGCCCCCTGTTTAAAAAGTTTGAGGACCCCTGAAGGGCTTCATCCTGACCCCACCACTTACACTTGGGCCAGTCATTGCAATTCTGGGATGTACATGGCTCTCATGAGCCTCAAGTGAGATTTATATGTGAAAATATTTTTTACAAAATATTTTATACTAAAAAGTGCTCAAAAGACATTTTAAAATATACTGTTATTTGTAGAATGATTATTTCTGATCAACCGAAGTCTATGAGTCCATCCTCAGGAAAATTCCTGTAAGTATTGAATAGTTAAGTGTTGAAAAGCTAAGACCTTTAGCTTTTACCTAGAGTGTTTGCAATGAGTTCAAAATGAGAACTTTGGGACATGCCTGAGCAGTATAGAAAAGAATAGATATGTATACTAGGTGTACCAGTTAATAATGCGGATTTTTTTTTCAATAGATGGAGTTACACATATGTTGATATATATGCGATTTGATATGTATACTATTTTGTTGTATTGACAGCAAGCTTCAAAACTTCATATGTCAAATTTTCTGAAGGTGTTAACATCATAGATATTTTTACACTTAAAAATGTCTAATTTTGTGCAAAAAAAAAAGAGCATTTGCAGGAAGTTTTAATTCATTACTTTATTTTGAAGAAAAGTGCTGCTGAAAGTTATCGTATACTTCGGGAAGCTTATGGTGAACATGCTCCATCTCAAAATACTTGTGAATGCTGGTTTAAATGCTTCAAAAGTGATGATTTTGATGTGAAAGACAAAGAACATCCAGGTCAACCGAAAAAGTTTGAAGACTAACAATTACAAGATTATTGTTATTGGATGAAGATGTATGTCAAACTCAAAAACAACTTGCAAAAAGATTAAACATTGCTCAGCAAACAATTTCCGATCATTTACAAGCAATGCGGAAGATTTTAAAGGAAGGAAAATGGGTGCCACATCAACTGAACGAAAGACAAATGGAAAACCAAAAAGTCATCAGTAAAATGTTGCTTCAATGGCATGAAAGTCTTTTTGCATCAAATTGTGACTGGCGATGAAAAGTGGATTTATTTTGAGAATCCCAAACGCAAAAAAATTATGGGTTGATTCAGGTCAACCAACAACACCAACTGCAAGGCCAAATCGTTTCAGAAAGGAGACAATGCTCTGCGTTTGGTGGGATCAGGAAGGTGTGGTGTATTATGAGCTTCTAAAACCAGGTGAAACCGTTAATACTGATCACTACCGACAACAAATAATCAATTTGAACCATGCTTTGATCGTAAAACCACCAGAATGGTCCAGAAGACACAGCAAAGTAATTTTGCTTCATGATGATGCACCATACACACTTCAAAACCAGTTAAAGACATGTTAAAAGATCTTGCCTGGGAAGTATTAACCCACCCACCATATTCACCACACCTTGCTCCTTCAGATTATGTTCCAATCAATGGCAGAAGCACCTTCTGAGCAGCACTTCAAAATGTATGAAGTGGAAAATTGGGTCTCTGAATGGTCTGCCTCAAAACAAGGAAAGTTCTATTGGGACGGTATCCCCAAATTACCTGAAAGATGAGGGAATGTGTAGCTAGAGATGAACATTACTTTGAATAAAGCACTTTTGATGTTTCTCTTGAAATTTTTGTATTTTCTTTGATTACAAAATCTGCATTTTTAACCGGTAAAGGGTCAATCTGCATTTTTAACTGGTACCGGTTAAAATAGCATGAATAACAGTGAAAATGGTAGACTGTGAACAGATGAATAAAGAGATGAAGAATCATTGCAGCCTTGGCCAGGTGGCTCAGTATGTTAGAGTGTCTTCCCATCCACCAAAAGGCTGTGGGTTCACTTCCTGGTCAGGGCACATACTTAGTTGCGGGTTCAATCCCCAATCAGGGTGTCTATAGGAGGCAACTGATATCTCTCTCTCTCTCTCTCTCTCTCTCTCTCTCTCTCTCTCTCTCTGTGTGTGTGTGTGTGTGTGTGTGTGTGTGTGTGTCAACCAATAAAAACATATTCTTAGGTGATGAATAAAAAAATAAAAATTAAAAAAAGAATCAATGCAAAAAAAGAATCATTGCAAAATAAAATTTTTAAAAAGAATCATTGATGCAGAATTTGACCCCAATATTGGCCCCCACTCGTGGTCAGCACCATTCATTCTTATTAACAAGGACTCTGGGCCTTTTCTCTAGGGGATGGGGTCTGGGGAGGAACTAGGGAGGATGTGGGCATAGAAGAAGAGGAAACTTTGGCAGAACTCAGAGGACAAAAGTGTGACTTTGACTCTGGAAGAGGCTGAAATCTGTGTCATCTGTCATCGCATCCAGCCTCTCCTTGGTGTCCTTTTCTCATGCTGAGGTGTTGAGTAGTCCCCATTCCCATCTGGCTCCCTATCACATTCAGACAAAGCTGGAGGTGACCGACTCCAGCTCCATCCTTTCCTGAGAGGAGAATATTGTTCACGGAGCATTTAAAATGTGCTTTCTAACTGGGAAAAGAAAAGAGTTAGTAAGCAGTTTGGAGTTCTGTCATTATCAAAGAATCTTCCATGACTGCTCTGAAAAAAATATCCTTACATAATTCTACAGTGTCCAAAAGTCTGTCACATCCACTGCCATGCAAATCTGTATCAGGAAGTTGAGACAAAGTGTTATTCATCTTAAGCCTTTTTCACTTATTGCCCAAGGTGGGCCTTCCCCACCTGCACACTCCTCCCCAGGATGTGGCATCCAGTGACCCTAAGAATCCAAAGACATTTCTACTAGCAATATATCTATTCAAGATTCAGAAATATTTTCCCAACTGCAATGAGGAATCACCTAAATTCATGGTTGGTCCTCTGATCTGAAAGCTTATATCATGGAAACAAAGCCCAGTTAAGCTTCCTTCCACACTTAGTATCTGAGCAGAAGTCATAAACAACTTTGCCATCCAGCAACCAGGCAGAGCTAGATGGCAACAATTTCAGATATTCTTTTGGATGATGAACTACTTGCTAAAGAAAAGAAAAAACACACAAAACGGATGAAGAAATCAGAGGGACCAGTAGGATTGAGTAGTTGTTTATTTCCTTAAGCCAGGATAAATGTTTATCATCACAGCCACCAAAGCAGGAAATTAGAAGGGGTAGGGGTGAGTTGTCATTTGACTTGAGCATCCTAATTGCTGCACACACACACTGAGAAATGTTTTTCTTCCATTTGATGTTGATCATTTTATGGCACAGCATTCAAGACAACCAGAAATCAGTATTCTTCATCACTGCTTTCATACTTCACTGAGGAACCCAAAGTGGTTAGGGAAAACACTCATGAATAAAGAAATGTACTTTGACTAAAAGAATATACATCAAAGAATTCACCTGGGTGGATTTTTTTTATATCAATATTGTACTTGCAGGTAATGTTTCTCTCTTATCACTCCGCCTTCCTGGAGTTGACCTTTTGTGTATGAAATATTACCTATTGATCTATAAATAAGGTTCATACAATATTCTCTTGCCTTTGCATCCTGTCAATGTAATTCTCAGGCAGCTGGATGTTGTTTTTTTGCTACTCAATAAACCATAATCCCATTTTAGCAAACCCTTCACACACACTGGTAGGCCCCATCTAACTGATGACCACCTTCCACTCACATGTGGGCCTGTCAGACCTCCTTAGGACATCTGCTATGGGCAATCACGCCCTCTGCTTTCTCCAGTTGGGGATAATTCCTGGAGATTCTTTCACTAGGATTTGCCTCAGCAATTCAGGCTATTTCTTTCCTGCCCCTAAATTCCTCTCTGTCTTTCCTTCATTCCTCTCTTTCATTTGGTTTGTGGGGATAATGAAAGTAGCTTTTCTTGTTATAAAAGCATTTGTTGGACATTGCATGGCAAAGGCACAAAGGGCAGGGACTGGGGAGGTAGTATACAGTAGCAAGGAAGCACACAGGTTCCACGGCCATCTGTCTGGGCCAGGTGTCAGCTTCTGCCCTTGCTAGTTGTGCGACCTTGGATAATTGGCTTAACTTCTCTAAGTCTCAGTCTTACTTTCTTTAACTTGGGAATAGCATTGTCTGCATCCTTGGATTACATTAAATGAAGTACTTGGAAGAATGACTGACATTTAGAAAATTCTCAATAAATGTTAGCAATTCTTATTCAATTCCTGGCCCTGTGATTTATTAGCTAAGGGAGGCTCTATAAGGAACTTCATCTTTTTGTACCTTAGTTCTCTCCTCTTCTTAAAGGAATAATAATACCTACCTTTTGAGACTGTTGTAAGGGTTAATTTAATAATTATAATCATGGTGATGATGGTGGTATCTTCTTCCATTTCCAATATTTATTGAAGGCCTCTTCAACTCTTTCTTTTGGATAGAATCCACTGATCAGCATTCAAACATGGAAATACATCATTTGTATTTTTCTAAGGACAAACATCCTTCTTACTGAACTCCTGAGATATCCATAAACATCCTTCCAACAAACAATAGTACATTATCCTGCAGAGTTCTAATGGAGGCTCCTAACTTCCCTGTACTATTATTTCCAACCTTGTGGTCCACAATCTCTCTTACCATCTCCATCAAAACAAAATTCAGTTCGTCAGCTGGTTGGCTAATGCTTCCCATGTTTATGTTGATTTACAATTTAATGCTTTTTTAAAATCATACTTCATTGCATTTGAACCTCACAGCAATCCAAAGAGTAAGCAGCACAGTAAGAGAATATGTGCATTTTATAGAAGTAAGCTAGCCTTGCCTGTAGTCCCTGGTTAGTGGGCTCTTCTGAAAGGAATGTGCAGTGCCCCTACAGACTGTATTACGCTGAAACATTAGATATTCAGCAACACTTTCTATGGTGGCTTGGAAAGGATATATACTGGAGTTCAATTTTAGATGTTATGGCAGCCACACACATGGTGGAAAGGGTTGGTGCCTCCCCATTTCTCCATCATTTTGGAGAATTGGCCAATGATTGCAAACTCATTTGTTCAGTCAACATCATTCATTTATTGAAGTCATAGTACATCCAGGGCTTTGTTGTGGATGTTGGGTGTACAAAAGATGACAAGGCAAATGAAGCCCCTACCCTTATGGAGCTTATTGTTTGAGGAGAAAACAATGCTAGATAATGTCATGTGGTGAAAGTGGTTTAATGAAAAATAAAGCAAAGAAAGCGGAGAGTGATGCCTTAGAAAGGGTGGTTGAGAAAGGATGGAAGGCCTTGTGAGAGATACAGCAGACATCTTTAGACAGCTCTGGCTCACCTCAAGGAGCTCACTCTTCTGGGGGAAAAAGACTATTAACCATTAACCCCTGAAAATAATAGCACATCTGTAGATCTGTGTGGCACTGGTAATAGACAAGAGTACTGACCCAGTGCCTTGGGCTGGACTCATCAGGGAAAGCTTCTTGGGAATAAAGTGAACTTAGCTGCAATTTGAAGGATAGGCAAAATTTAAAAAGACAGTAAAGAAGGAGAAACTTCCTGTGAAAAAAATAGTTGAATAAAAACAAAAATGTGAAAGAACCATTATGGAATAGGCAGAGGATGGGGAGAAAATGGGTCCCAACTAAAAAGGCATGCATATATGCATAACTCAGGGACAGAGACAATAGGGTGGTGAAGGTCTGAGGTGGGGGCAGGCTGGAGGGGATAAAAATGGGACATATGTAGTGCTTTCAACAATAAATATTTTTTAAAGGTGTGCACTGGAGAGAAAGAAGATTGGGTATGGTAAGATTGGAAAAACGTTAAGGCAGATGAGTTTAGGTCTAATGCAATAGGAAAAAGTAAGCCACAGAGATTCTTGAGTAGAAGAGTGGCAAGATGACAGTGACTTGGGCTGTAGATTGACTATTGGCAGGGTATAGACACACTCAAGGGAGTCCTGCTAAGGGGAAGTGGCCATAATCCAGGGGTACATTAATGGTGGCATCTTTTGAAATAGAAAGGTAATGGGGGACACATTTCCGCACAACTACCACTGGTATATGATTCACTCTATGTCAGACATGGACCAAGTGACTGCAGTGATTTCGCCCACTCATATCTCGTAAATCCCAGTGCTTTCCACACAGAATCATCCTGCAAACAGCACTCATCAAGAATTCAGTCTGGGCCAGAAGTCATCTTACACAGGGACTGTGATTATTGGGAAGAAATGATTAGCCACCTCCCTGGTTGTCAGCATTATACGTATCTAAACATGTTGTCATGACTACGAGGATGTTAGGGCACAATGGAAATTACACAATTGCTTCTTTTATCAGGAATCTATCTAGCACAGCCAACTTTGCCTGCCATTGTCAACTCCAGGAAAATACGGCCAGATTTCCCTTCTGGAACACTAAAGTTCAGGAAGAGATTTTAGCCTGAGCATGTCAGTTCAAGGAGGGCAGGACCTCCTCTTGTCAGAGGGCCTGATCTGAAAGAAGGTGACATTTTTATGCCAGTAACCTCTCCTCCTTGTTCCTCTAACCTGCCCAGTATGCCATCTCCTGCAAGAAGACCAGGTCCTTTCCATCTGCAAGATAATTATTTGATCCATTAACTCACATCAATATGTTCAGGTCTTGATATTCTTTCCAGGGGATTTTGTGTTTTTAAAAAAGAAACCTGAAAAAGGCAATGCTAAGCCCAAGAACTGATCATGATAGACTCCCAGGCAAGGGGGCTCTGAGAGAGAGAAAAGTCCCTACAGGAGCCACTCATAGAGCATATAGGTAACCATCTACTCCACCCACCTGCAGGGTCTCCGAATTATATTTTCCCAGGATACACCTTCTTATGAGGTAGGTGTATCCTCAGCTCAATTATTTTGAAATAAGATCTGTCTCTGTTATCAACAGAAATCAGATATAAGGACAAGTCTAGAGAAGGCTCAGAGAGAAAGGGTCTCAGATTAGCTGTGTAAAATCAGCCCAATTTCTTCCTCATTGCTAGTATCACCCCCAGACAATGATGGACTAATCCCTTTAAGTCTGTTTCTTCATCTGCAAAATGGAAATAACAGAATGTTTCATGAGGTTAGTCAGATGAGGAAATGGACTCTACATTCTCAATGATCTCTTAAAGCCGTGGTGTCTAATTGTCATCTTCATCAACCTGAGACTCACAGTGTCACTGTCTGTCCTGAGTTCAGCATATTCAGACTCAGTATGGAAAGAGAAAGCCCTTCCACGAGACAGAAGGATCCAGCATCTTGTAGATCACTATTTCCCAGATCAGGCTCCTCTCCAGGATTCCAGCTGAGATCCTATGGGCACATTAAACCATCTATCAATTACTCTCCAAAGCTCAACTCCTGGAGCTAAAGGAATGGTAGGATGAACCCCTGCCACTTCAGTCCCTCACATGTGAGCACAGCCAGCCCCAGCAGGGCCTTGAGAGGCCCTGCATGTAGAGGTGAGGCTTAGGAGGCAGACAGCCCCCAGCGGGCATTGGAGAGACAAATCACAAATTCTGGGCACCTGCCTCAGGCACAGGCAGGAGGGAAGACAACTTAATGAGCAGGATCTGAATGGGCATCAGAAGAATCACAGCCCCCATGTTGCTTCTTCCACCACTGCAGCCTCCATGTTGGGAGTTTTATATGGCATTATTGTCCTTACAGGCCCTTTTAGATTTGCTTATCCCTGGGAGAGGCCACACACTAAGATTTAGAGCGAATACAGGAACTATCAGCCACATCTCTGTAGGGATGAAGGCAGACCCTGAAGCAGAGATGGGCCAGAGGAGGCTGGGAAGTACAGTAGGCAGCAGGGGTAGGCTGGACAATGAGAGGAGGGAGGGTGTCAACTGCAATTACCAGATTCTGTGCCACACCAGGATCATGACCAGGTTTTCTTCGTCTCTATATCCCCAGTGCCAGACACAAAAAAGGCCCACAACTATTCATTTTTTTCTTCCAGAAGATCCTGGCTGTGATCTAGACCTCTCATGCACCTATTCTCAAATCCTCTGCCACACTTATTGAGGGACCCATTATTTTCCTGTCTTCCCTCATTCATCTCATCTGCTTTACCCTTCACAATGGGAGTGAACACAGGCATATTCTGGCCAGATGCTCCCAAAGTCAGTCTGTCCATCTAGGAAGGTGTGTTCTGTCTTCTCCATGGCCCGGCTGCAGAAGGAATGCAGTCCAGCTGGCTCAGGACTGGGGGCAATGAAGTGATAGATGTCACCACCTGATTCCACTGACTTCTAATCTAGAGCAAAACAGGAGAGCCACACACCCAGGTCCCAGTCCTGCCCCTGTTTGTGAGAACTTATAAGCAAGGAACCAAGCTTCTTTGGGCCTTGAGTGAAGTGGAAAGGAAAAGAATGACCCTATGTCCTTCAAGCCGATGTAAGAAAGGGAGGAGATGAGTCAAAGTGGGAGAACTTTAAAAGTTCAAGACAGCAAATGAGTGCAAGCCCTGCTAATCGCTCAAGGCATTGCTGGGTGATGTAGGGTTGGGGAACAGAATTATAATTTAGGAAGTACTTTCACTTCGTATTAACTTATGTAGACTTTTAAAAGCCCTGTGAGATACTTATGGATGGCTCCATTTTGAAACTTGAGGTTTGGAGATGACTGAATTGCCCAAACTCACAGAATGGGCTTAAGAAATGATCTTGGGGCAGGAGGGCAGGGAAAATGGTACTTGTTGGGCATCTACTTACTATATGGCAGACCCTACGCTAATTATCTCATTCACACAATTCATCTCATCTTCCAGTCTTCCAAAAACAGTGAGGCCTGTATTTTCCCTGATTCACAAATGAGGATTGTTTGAAACTCCGAGATTATGTAGTTGATAGAACTGAGAACTGAAGGCAGGAATGTCTGACTCCCACCCAGTTCATCCTGCTCTCGGCACTGCATAGCTGGAGAGGCATAGGGTGTGGATGACACCTACGCAAGTGGACCCAGTGTTCTGAGCACAATGTTGACACTATTCACGTTTGCCATTTGGGACCTGTGAGCACCTACACAGGCTAAATTGAAATACACCTAAGAAGTAGCTTTCTAAATAATTAATATTCAAAATGAGTTTGGGGAAGGGTGTGCAAACTGTTTAAAATATTAACTCTTCTGCAACTCCCCTATGTAATTTAAAAGTAACTGCTTACCATAAATTAATAGTTTGATTAAAGTTATTCTTACATCAGCATCCAGGAAGGTCTCAAAAGAGTACCACTCGGCAATGCTCTGTTAGCTTGGGTCTAACCTGGAGAGATCTTTCGGTTTTGAAAGTCCTTGCTGGCCAATGTGATATAATGGAAAGAAATCACCGAGAGGCATGGGAACCAGAATGCCTAGATTTTTTCTTCCACCTTCTGGGAGACAAGTTAACTGAAACTCTCTAAGCCTCAGTTTCTTCATATACAAAATGGAGCTAATAATACCTGCCTCATGAGTTGTGGGCAAGATTAAATGACTTTATTGTAGGAAAGACCTTTACAATGGTGCCTAATCTGGAAGTAAGGGCATTGGTAAGCATTAACTGTTATTCTTTCTCATTCAAGTCTAGACATTTGGGTGAGTCATTTACTCTCTGTGAGCATAGCCTCCCTTCTCTATAAGGTGCAAATCATAATTCTGCTCATCTTAGAAATTCACTGTGAAGTCAAATGAGGTACTATAAAATAACTCCGTCGGTCATATATGCTACACAAATATGAAGCAAGGTTATTTTACAGTCGTTTTTTTTTTGTTGTTGTTGTTAGAAGCCTGGGTCAGAACTGTGACTAAATCCTAGCACTCCAGTTACTTTCTAAATAGCGGTCCACTAAGCTATTGCCACCTTAGCCAGCCTCTTGCTTGGGCCCAAGTCATTCACTGGTCACTGGACCCCCCAAACAGGAGGGGATAGCCATGCAACTTGCCCCCTGGTCTTCTTAAAGTCCTTCTCTCAACTCAAGTGAAGCAGCTCCCACCTTTCCCTATGGTGGGAAGGGCAAATTCACAGTTGTCTCCAGAAACCCTTCTCACAAGGTCTCTATACTGTTTTCATGTCCAGTAGGAATGAGCGGTTAAAAATTGTGCAACCAGATGCCAGAAACCTGGAATGTAGCACCTCTCATAGTTTGGTGTGTCAAGGAAAACTCAGACTTTGACATCCGGATACACTGATATCTGCCCTAGCCCAAAGGATCCTGTAGCATGCTCCAAACTGAAAGAACGAATAACCAATAGTGAGAGCTGCAAAGAAGCCCATCACAAACTTCTTTTTGTACATTAAAAAACACACCTTTTATCAAAGGTTTATCTTTAGTTTAGTTTCCTTTTGATTTGGTTGGCCATTAAACAACATGGTTTCTTTTTACCCAGACATGGTATGTGTAGAGGTTAATGGTTGGGCTAGGAGTAGGGATCTCATCCTGTGACTAATGTATTCTGTACAACTACAGAGAAGTTTTTCAGAGCCTCTGACCATACCTTTCCAGGTTGTAATCTAAAGGGGGCCATCCAAAAATACCTGACCTCACTCAGCTGGGCCCCCTCCACTCTGATATGAGGATGGTAATGATACCTGTCTCCTAAGGTAGAGGAGAGGAATAAATAAAATAATCAATGTTAAGTGCATGATGCGGTGCCTGGTGCAGAGGAAGTGTTCAATAAATGTTGGCCATTATTATTATTAACCCTACTTTCCAGAGCATCACAGCACAAATCTATTACCATTTCCTCCTGGCAGCCCTTCAGAATCTCAGGCTTATCTTCCCAAGCAAAACATCCTATGCACTGGACAATATAGTCTTGATTCCTCACTCCATCAGCAAAAAAAAAAAAAAAAGAAAAAGAAAAGAAAAGAAAACTTGTCCCAAAATAACTGTATTTATTTATAAGGCAGATGCACATGCAATTGCAGTATAAATGTGTGCATTTACAAAATATACACAAAAATAATATTGCAAAGCATGAAATAAAAATGAATTAAATAATATGCTTTTACACTTACATCTTGCCTTATATGCCATTTTATATGGCACAAAAAGCCTATTTTACTTTCACTACATTTGTTATAATAACAATACTTTAAAGAAAGAATGTCATAGGATGTGCTTCATTATTTTTTAACTAGAGGCCCGGTGTACAGAATTCGTGCACTGGGTGGGGGCACATCAGCCCAAGTTGTGAGAGGGCACAGACCAGGCCAAGGGACCCCACCAGTGCATGATCAGGACTGGGGAGAGATGCAGGAGGGTGGCCAGCTGGGGAAGGACTGTGGGAGGGCTCCAGGGCATGTCCAGCCCATCTGGCTCAGTCCCGATGTCTGGACCCCAGCAGCAAGCTAACCTACCAGTTGGAGTGTCTGCCCCCTGGTGGTCAGTGCAGTCCTAGCGAGTGGTTGAGCAGCCTTAGCATATCATTAGCATATTATGCTTTGATTGGTTGATCGGACAACTGGACAACCGGACACTTAGCATATTAGTCTTTAATGATATAGGATCCTTTGTTTAACACGGAGAAAAGCAATTCACAGATTATATCAATACTAGATTTCAATGGTTGTCAAAGCTGAGAACAAAACCGCATCCTTGACTCATGCTTAGTGTTCAACTCCTAAACTTTTATGCAAATATTTTTATGAAAGTTAGCTAGTATTTCCTAATGTCAATCAGATGTTCTTACCAACAACCCATAAGATGTGCACTTTTATAATTCTCATGAAAGTATGCAAAATCTAATAAAAACTTAAATAGGTTACAAAGTTGTATTTCCTTGTTTTTAAAAATATGCAAAAGTGCATGTCATTCATAAATGATGACATGCATTATTTTCAGCAATAAATTAACCATTTCCATGCATTTTTTAAAATGCTTTCTATGCCACAGATTTCTTTCAAATGCTATTTTATTCCTTCTCATTGATACATCACCTTTCACTTAAAGATACAAATAAAATATGTCTAATTTGAAAATATCTTAACACTATTTGACAGCCATCTGTCATCACAGATAAAGTCAATAAATTTGTATCACTTGTATGTTTTGTGTTTTGTTTTTTTTAATGTGTAAATCACTTTCAATTTTGTCAAGTCTTTGTGGTAATTGCCCTTGAGATGGCCAACAAACCTCTAGGTCAGGGGTCCTCAAACTTTTTAAACAGGGGGCCAGTTCACTGTCCCTCAGACGGTTGGAGGGCCGGACTATAGTTTAAAAAAAAAAAACTATGAACAAATTCCTATGCGCACTGCGGGCCCGGGACGAGTCGGCTGCTAAGCAGGACAGGCAGCGGCACCCGGCGGGCCACATGTGGCCCGCGGGCCGTAGCTTGAGGATGCCTGCTCTAGGTGATGATATGATCAGGACCCAGAAACTAAACAGAATCAGACAGAAAAAAAGGTGGACCCAGGCAGGTTTAACAGAAAAAAGAAGAAGAAATTAGAGGAAAGAGGCAGGAAGAATCTGGGAGACTTAGCTGTGGCTTCCAGTGGTTCCAAAAAGACACAAGGAGCATCAGGTAGCAGATAACAAGCCAGACCACTCAGTCATCGTGGAAGCCCCATGGAGACAATGAAGAACCAGACCTAGAAACAGCAATGCAGTACCCAAGAGAACTAAGGAAAAGCAAGACATGCTCCACCCTCAATTCCAATAATTACAGGCTGTTGTTATTCCTTGTGATTAAGCCCCTAGGGGAAAAGGGATATCAGATGGGTCTCAGTTATGGCAAATGGAATATAAGGCTGGAGCATGACCTTGGATGTGCTGCTAAGTTCTCCTATAAGGTAAATTTATCATTTCCCTGGATCAAGGTGAAGGAGCTGAAGTCTTCAGGTATCCCCTTAAGGTCATACATCTTAAAAAGTGGTATAGCTAGGACTTGAACCCAGATCCTCTAGCATCAGAACTGCTAGCTTTGAGGCTCTGCTACTTACCCTGAGAAGAGGACCAGGGCCCAATTATTAAACCAGAATATTAGGTCAAAACAGAATATGCAGCCAGCTAAAAGGGCTGAACTCTTTACAATCCTGCCCTTGGGCTCATTAAATTCCCCTTGATTGCTAACGTGTCTGGTTTCCATGGAGACTGAGCCAAGTTTGAGCTGAGTATAAGGTAAATGGACCCAGTTATGAAAGCGTGAGACTGAGGAGTCAGGAAACCAGGCAGAATGTGAAACAGGGCACAGAGGTGTCTAACTTGATATTACTCAGTCCACAACCTTTCCAGTCCAGAGATATGAAATGGCTGTGTCCAGTTTATGCCAGAGCTGGCATGTTGGTTCTCCTGATCCCTGACCTCCAAACCTCCCTGCCTGTTTAAGATTAATTACTCCAAGTAGCAGTGATACCTGACAAGTACGTTAACTAGGATTTTGATACATTCTTGGTGAAAAAAAGCAAGAAACATCTTTAAAACATCAACCAATTAACTCAATATTTTATGAACACATAATGCATTCCAAATCTGCACACAGATTTAATAGATTGTCAGAAAATATTAAATACGATCCTTGTTTTGATGTTTTATTAAGGGAATGTTGCATAGACACATGAGAAGAGATCTAAAAATAAAAGGCTGCTATGATTAAATAACAAATGTGGAGTAGGACTGTGCCAAGCTAGTAGGTATTTAGTTATGGCAATGTTTCTGTTGGGAATGAGTAGAATCGCAGAGGTTATAGAAAGCAACCATGAAAGCTAATTGTTCTGGATGACCCTTTAAATTCCAAAGGTTAACAGAAGCTATCTCTCAGTAGTGAAACTAGAGATTATTTTTACTTTCTTCTGTAGATGTTCCCATATTTTTCATAAGTCTCACAATAAATAGATATTACTTTTATATTCAAAGAAGGTATTTTTTAAAATAACCAAAGGATATAGAACAACTAGAACTCTCATACATTGCTGGTGGGAAAGCAAAATGGTATAGCCATTTTGGAGAGCAGTTTGGCAGTTTCTAACCAAGTTAAAGCATTCACTTACCATACTAGCCAGAAATCCCACTCACAGTTATTTACCCAATAAAAATGTTTCCTTCCCTCCCATCCCTCCTCCCACAGTACACAAATGTTTTAAAAAGCTCTTTTTTTCTATAACCACAAAAAGTGGAAACAACCTATGTGCCCTTCATGATAAAGGTGAATGGATAAATTATGGTATATCAATGCAATGGACTACTACTCAACAATAAAATGCAATGAACTGATACACACCACGACATAGAAGAATCTCAAGTACGTTATACTATGTGAAAGAAGCCAGATTCAAAAATTTCACAATATATGATTGCACTGATATGACATTTTAGAAAAGGCAAAATTTCAGGAACAGAAATAAATTTGCAGTTGCTAGGTATAGCGTATTAACAATCCCTTCCCCCAAATAAAAAGCATTGGAAGACCATCTCAAGGGTGGCTGAAGTACATAATCAAAAGGAGAATTGACCAAGATGGGTTCTATATAGATAATTGGGAATAAAGAGGGAACAAAAGATTTGAGAACTATCACAGGGAGCCCATAGGAAGAATTCCCTGACTCTTTAAATACAGAGAACAAGACACCAACATCTACTCTAAAACCATAAGCCCCAAAAGACACAATCCTTCACAATGATGAGAGTACCAGTGAAGGTTCTTTAGACTGAAGCAATCATGACCAACTCTGGCTTAGGAAGCCACACACAGGAAAGGTAAATGGGAGTGGGGAGGTATTGGAAGGATTCTGAGTAACTCACAAGAGTGAGGGAAACGCTGAGGAACAGTGTGTCAGACAATTCTCAGATGCCACTTGAAAACCTTCTTCACCACTGCTGTGGCACCCAGATCCACCCAAATGTCAACCAGCTTAATGCAGGTACAACTGAACAGCACCCAGTGGCCTTATATACCACTCTATCCTGGGAATTCTTTCATACCACTCTAAGATACCCAATAGGAACTCACTGGGCACTCACAGTTGTGCGAGGCAGAAGCAGAGAGTTAAGACCATCAGGACATATTGGACCAAGAGGAAATAGTAGTCTATAGATAAATGCTTTCCTTTGTCCCTTATTCAGAGCAACAGTTCTGAGATCCTTTTTGAAAACTTCTAAATCAAGTCCTTGGCATTAAGTACCAGTCACCAATTGTGGTGGCCAACTCAATACCTTATCCTTGTATTACTTATCTTTCCTCCCTCCCTGTTTCATTCCCCCATCTCAAACTCTCTGAACTCATATTATCAAATATATACTAGCTCTGCAATTTCAGTTGAAGAAATTCATGGACTGTCTCTCAATGGACTTGACTCTAACCAGACTCCAACCTTTTCCCAGGAGACAGTTACATGCATACTCTGCTGTGAAGAGGCATGGAACTCATGCTCTAATCTCAACCAAATAATTTGGAATGGAGAAGAGACAGTTCTCCAAAAATATGAGGAGATTAGAAACAAAGAACGATTTGAAAAAATGTTATCTGTTGAAAATCGCATGCTTTTTTGTTTGTTTGGTTTTAATCATTATTGTTGAAAGTATTACAGATGTCCCCTTTTCCCCCCATGACTCCTTGTGGTCCATACTTGCCCCCAACCCCAGGCCTTCACCATACTATTGTCCATTGGTTATGCATAAATGCATATAAGTTCTTTGGTTAATCTTTTGGATCATACTGACTTCTTAATCTTTAAAAAAAGTCTGCATTGTGGCATACGAGACCCTGTGTGCCTGAGGTGCACGTTTCTCTTCTCTAAGGAATCAATAGCTCACTAGACCCTAGCAAAAGCCTTAACATAGAAAATGTAAGCATGATTCATATATATTATGGGATTTTCTGATACCTTTTTCTAATAGCTCAAAATTAATATTTTAAACATAAAAAGCTTATACTTTAGCAATTGTTAAAATAGCCAGTTTTATTTTACCTCATTCTCATTTTCTCTCTTTCTAGGTTAATATCCAACACAGGTATTAAGCACTTTCCAACTGTTCACAAGATTCAGTCTCTCCAAAAGGTTCTACTGTAAGTTTCTCCTTGAACCGTTACCAATACTTTACTCGGGTGCTCTTGCCCAACAGCCTCTGGGCCTGTAATATGCAGCATTGTTTAGTCTGCATCTTCCAAATATGTTGTTTTGGCTGAGCAGAGATAGGAAAGCAAACAGCAAGTGGCCTTGGTTTTACTTAAAGGCCTCTAATCTCAGTCTGGAGAAAGTCAGCAGGCTCCTCAATAAGACAGGTGTGAACAGAGCCGGTTTATAGCAAATCAAGCAGTCTCTCCTGTCTTCGTTATTTAGTACCTGGTATATGGTTCCCTGAAACGTCCCTGTCTTCCACCATCCTCTCTTCTCCCCTGCCACCCCAGAATTCCCATGCTGCTCTAGAACTAAAGAAACCACCTGACAAACAAATTCAAACTATATTAGTGACATAATGTATTTGCCTTTTCTCAAGGCACCTGATTTTGAAAGAGGAGGAGAAAGGCAATGTATAATGGCAAGTGAAGTTGTAAGAATCTGAACAGACCCAGAAGGAAATGGTAGGGTGGAGGGGGGCAGGAGGGAACATAAGTAGCTAAAGGAGGAAGGAGGGAAAAGGGAGACTGGGAGGGACAAAGCAAGATAGAGAATCTCCCAAAATTTCTCAGATTATTCTGAGCAATTTACTACTTCTACGTTTATATGTTAGATCAGACCCCACAGGGAATCTTAATGAGAGGACAGAAAAATGAGACTTTCGCCAGCCTTTTGTTCAGGAGAGAAAAATCAATGATAACATTTTCCTGTGATCCCAGGAGAACAGAAGACAGGAAACTGGCATAAGAAGGGGATGGAGGTGGGAGGAAGACGAAGGCCCAGCTAAGGTGAATGGAGGAGTTTGGGATGGAGATGAAAGGTCAGTTTAGGTGTTTTTGTCATATTTGAGCAGACACCAACTGTGGAGATAAGGACAATAAATGTTAGGACCTTAATACAGTGAAATTAGCTGAGAAAACTTTGAAAGAGAACGTATTACATGTATATAATTCCATTGTTAATAACTAATATACTAAAGATAAATTAGATGCCATTTACTTCCCAAACTTTGAACTCATCATTCTTCAGACAACAACGATTGAAACATTACCTCAGCTAAATATTACATTACGCCAAGCAACTAAAAGTGGGAAGGTCACATGAGTGGAGCTAACTAAACATCTAATCCATCTGCAATTTCTTCTAGAGATGTTCAAGACAATATACACATCCACACAGTGGAAAGAAATTCTTTCATGGGACTGAGTTTTGAAAGTCTGATTCTGTAAGTAGAGAAAAACAAAATCCAGTGGAGGACTGTTAGGTTTTTTATTTAATCATCTCTCTCATAATAGGATACTCCTTTTACGTCTGGGTAACTTTGGCATCTCACCATTTAAATTTCTCCCTGGTTCTGTGTTTTTCTCTCATGGCCCATCTTTGCATTTCAGAATCACAACATGGAATCATGTTAATAATGTATGAAGCTGTGGTGTGATTCAAGTATTTAAAATTGCTCTTTGAATGATGGTCTCCTGTGATGCAACATCTGTTCCGAAGGACAGAATAGCTCACGCATCAATAAAGCTAGTTATTGCCTGGCAAGGCTTTTGTTGCCCAAAGAAAAAGACAGGAAGGAGGCTGAATCCAGGAAGATATGAATCTTCCCTGAGAACTATGTGAAGCAGCTCCATTCAGCCCCATGCTGAGCATTAAGATGACTTCTCATTTTCTTGGAACAAAAAAATTTTTTAATGAGCTTGAGTTACTCCCTCTGACTTCTGGGAAAGTCCTTAATGCACTTTGTGTCATTAATGAACTACCTTCTAATATTCTGTGCCAGGAGCCTGAGTGGCAGTGTAGCCACTTTCCAAGATAGCCAAGAAATAGGGCACTAGGGGCTCCCCAAGTGTTTGTGAGATCCTTGGAAATCAGATGAACAGATGACTTTTAGGGAACCAGTAACTGCAATTACATCTGTAAGAAAAGCATTTTATCTTTCTATTTCACACATTGTTGTATTATTTTAAAATATATACGTGTGTTTTTAATATGCCAATGTGTACATAAGGTAAGTTTCAGTCTGGAAAGAATTTTCATCCTTTTCAAAATAATAATATGACCAGCTGGGGAGAGAGGGAGAGGGCGAGACAGAGTGAGAGAGACATGGAGAGGGAGAGGAAGAGGGAGAGAAGAGACAGAGAAATAGTAGAGATAAGGACATACTAAAGAATAAAGCTAAGCACAGTATTTGATATAAATTAATTAGAGAATAAAGGAAAAGCTTTGAAAGAGACTAGCAGAGGAATTGGGTGTGAGAAGGAAAAAAATAAAATCAAAGGCATATATTCAGAGTACACAGTATTAGAATAAAAATTATAGATGAATAATAGTTAATCCTTTCACTTAATATGTTTTTGGTAATTGGAATTTGTGTGTGTGTGTGTGTGTGTGTGTGTGTGTGTGTGTGTGTGTTGGAATGAGTTGATGGAGGTGTGGCAAGTATGAGAAATGGGAAAGCAAAAGAAATTAACTAAAATACAACAGAATAAAAGACATGCAAAGTAAAAGCAACTATTCTAAGAATAAAGAAGGAAAATTTTATTCTGATTGGCCTGTGATGTGAAGGTTGAAGGAAAAGTTAAAATGAGGAAAAGAAGGTTGAGAAAGGAGGTTGTGTCCAGTTGGGCTTTAAAAGATGAGTGGGATTAGGGAGAGCAAAGGGCAAGCAGAGGAAGCAGAATCATCAAGACCATGGAGGTTTAAAAAAGACAAAGGTGAAGGAGCTTCTGGAAACTAGTGAGTACCTTCCCATTGCGTGTAACACAAACACAATGGTAAAAGGATTCCCGGGCCACAGTACAGAAGGAGAAGATTAGTGACCAATGTACCAGTTGTACCTGTATGTTGGCATTTCTTTAAATCTTGCTCTAAGCATATGTATTATTTTTAAACTCATTCAAAATTAGTTAATATTATAATATGGCAAATTTATCAATAGAATATCTTTCTAGAAAAGATGTAAGTAAGCAGGAGTGTGCTGTCATTCTCACAGTTTAGCACACTAACATATATCTTTTTTGTCTAGAACCTAAGACAGAAGGCAAGGCATCCCAACCCTCCTAGCCTTACCTCTCCCCAAGTGGAGGCAAAGAACCTGAGGGAATAAGAAATTATGAAGGATCTTTGCAAACCCAAACCTACAAAAGAAATGTATAGAATGTAACTGCTCTTTCCCAACTCCTATTCATGGACACTGTGGTTCCTCAGAATTCAGAACATACTTTCCTTTCCAAAGAGTCAAAACTTATCAGACATGTCTCTAAGGATAAGGTCACATTTGTAAGAACAAAATCTATTTTTCATACTTCAGATGGTTCTTAATCCACAAATAATAGAATCAGAAGATCCATACTCAACACAGCTTAAGATGACAGTTGTTCTTAGTATGGGTGCTATGACTGGAAACAGGAGCACTTCCTCGCATCAGGGACATCCAAGTGCATGCAGAAAAAAAATGCATGGCAAATGGCACTGATGGGTGAAAAAGTTCTCAGTGCATTGGCATTTTTCAAAATCCTGAGGCCCTATTCAGATAGATAGATATAGAGATATAGATATAGATATAGATATAGATATAGATATAGATATAGATATAGATATAGATATAGATATATAGATATAGATATATACATATAGACTAGAGGCCTGGTGCATGAAATTCATGCACGGGGGTGGGGGGGTGGGTGTCCCTCAGCCCAGCCTGCACCCTCTGGCAATCTGGGACCGCTGGCTCCTAACCGCTCGCCTGCCTACCTTCCTGATCACACCTAACCACTCTGCCTGCCTGCATCATTGTCCCTAACCCCTCTGCCTGCTTGCTTGATTGCCCCTAACCACTCCCCTGCCTGCCTGATCACCCCTAACTGCTTGCCTGCCTGCCTGATCGCCCCTAACCGCCTCTGCCTGCCTGCCTGATAGCCCCTAACCACCTCTGCCTCGGCCCCCACTGCTGAAGCTTCATCTGGAAGAACGTCCAGAATGATGTCCAGAAGGTTGTTCAGCTGTCTGGTCTAATTAGCATATTATGCTTTTATTATTAGAGATATATAGAGATATATATAGATATATATAATTATAGATATACTAGAAGCCCGGTGCATGAAATTCGTGCATGGGGGTGTGTGTCCTTCAGCCCAGACTGCACCCTCTCCAATCTGGGACCCCTCAAGGGATGTCCGACTGCCCGTTTAGGCCTGATCCTACCGGGATCGGGCCTTATCGGGCAGTCAGACATCCTTCTCACAATCCAGGACTGCTGGCTTCCAACTGCTTGCCTGCCTGCCTTCCTGATTGCCCCTAACCGCTTCTGCCTGACAGCCTGATCACCCCCTAACCACTCCCCTGCCAGCCTGATTGATGCCTAACTGCTCCCCTGCCAGCCTGTTTGCCCCTAACTACCCTCCCCTGAAGGCCTGGTCACTCCCAACTGCCCTTCCCTGTAGGCCTGGTTGCCCCCAACTTCCCTCCTCTGCCAGCCTGGTCACCCCTAACTGCCCTCCCCTGCAGGCTTGATTGCCCCCAGCTGCCCTCCCTTTCAGGCCTGGTCCCTCCCAACTGCCCTCCCCTGCTGGCCATCTTGTGGTGGCCATCTTGTGTCCACATGGGGGCAGCCATCTTTGACCACATGGGGGCAGCCATCTTCTGTGTTGAAATGATGGTCAATTTGCATATTACTCTTTTATTAGAGAAGATAGGATAAAGGCCTGATGCATGGGTGGGGGCCAGCTGGTTTGCCCTGAAGGGTGTCCCAGATCAGGGTGGGGGTTCCCTTGGGGCATGGGGCAGCCTGGGTGAGGGGCCTGTGGTGGTTTGCAGGCCGGCCACGCCCCCCAGTGACCCAAGTGGAGGCCCTGGTATCTGGGATTTATTTATCTTCTATAATTGAAACTTTGTAGTCTTGAGTGGAGCCAAGACTCCTGCTTACTCCATGGCTGACACCATTTTTGTTGGGATTTATTTATCTTCTATAATTGAAACTTCGTAGCCTTGAGTGGAGGCCTTGGCTGGCCAGGGTATGCAGAAAGCTTGGCTTCCTCCATCGCCAGGGAAACCCAAGCCTCCTGTTCGCTCTGTGACTGCAGCCATTTTTGTTGGGATTTATTTATCTTCTATAACTGAAACTTTGTAGCCTTGAGTGAATCCCTGGGCTTGCCAGGGTGTGCGGAAAGCTTGGCTTCCTCCATTGCCACGGGCAACCCAAGCCTCCTGTTTGCTCCATGGCAGCAGCCATCTTGGTTGGGTTAATTTGCATACTTGCTCCTGATTGGCTGGTGGGCATGGCTTGTGAGTGTAGCGGAGTGGTGGTTAATTTGCATATTACTCTTTTATTAGATAGGATATCCAATAATGAAGGATTGTCAGTTGACTAGTGCCTTGGAGGAAATAGCAGTAAAAGCCTACCGTGTGGAGGCCTCTGAGTACTTCCCCATCACCACCTGCTCCTACAACCCGAGGGTCTGAATGGAGAAAGCACCTAGTTATGGCCAACAGGCAGACTGGCATAATTTAGAAAAAAATAAAATAAAATGAGGTTACATGCATGCTAGTTCCCAGCACACCCTGGCCACAGGAGAGGCTCACTCCAGGTGAATTTCCTTCCTTCCTCATTGGCTTCCATCTCACCTGCCTGCTTCTCAATAAAGTTCCATGGGCCAGCACCTTGACTCTGTAGGCTGAAGACAGACTTTGTTTCTGGAGCCTTCTAACCCTCTACTGAGTGAACACTCTAGGGCAGAGGTCCTCAAACTTTTTAAACAGGGGGCCAGTTCACTGTCTGTCAGACCGTTGGAGGGCCAGACTATAGTTTAAAAAAAAAAAAAACTATGAACAAATTCCTATGCGCACTGCGGGCCCGGGATGAGTCGGCTGCTAAGCAGGACAGGCAGCGGCACCCAGTGGGCCGGATAAATGTCCTCGGCGGGCCACATGTGGCCCGCGGGCCATAGTTTGAGGACGCCTGCTCTAGGGACACCATGACTTGGTTAGTCTTTAGCTGACACTCTGTCCAGGTTGTCATCATTGCTGTCATCGTCGTCATCATCATCATCATCATATTTTAAAACCAGCAATACTTCTCTTAAGAGACTAAGAATGTAGTTAATAAATGTTGGCTTCTCTGTGTTAGTTGTTTGAGAGTTAACAACCTAACATAAACCCCAGGGTAAGAGTGCTGGACACAGTTTGTTTTTTGTATGATGATTCACTGTTGACATAAAAAATGCCACGACCACCATCACCACCCCATACAATGGTATCTATTGATTGAGATAATACACAAAGACAAAAGGGCCACTTTGAATATAATAATCTTTCAAGTTGGTCTGTGTATTATTTATTTATAGTGACATCCATTTGTAGGACATATATGTTCAGAAAATAATATCTATCCTACAGAAAAACAGATGGAGCCCATATGAATTTACACAGCCCTGTGATAGATTGGCCCATGAACTAAGGCTGGTTTCTACGTTTTGATGATAGAAGCAATTACATCTAACCTAAATTAAGGCAAATGCTATTCCCATGGAAATAAAAAGTTATTATTTTTAATAGTAGACCTATATCCCCCCTCCAATGTACTCAATTATTACTATTATATTTTAAATTAGGTCAAAAATTTTGTGGAAATTATTTTATAAGTAAATATTATAATGTATGTAGTAATCCCCATTTTGCCTCTTGGCCCACAAACCCTAAAGTTTACTAACTGGCTCTTGACATAAAAAGTTTGCTGACTCCTGTGTTTGCCCCAAAAACCCCTAGGGATCCCACAGGGGCAGCTGCTCCTGCAACTCTCACTACCTGGGAGAGGCTGACAAAGAAGTCAGGAGGCTGGATGTGCCTGATCCAGACTTTCTCCGGGGTAGAGAATGGGCTGGCAGGATGTGGGGGGAGGTGCATTGCTACTCCTAAGCCATCAGAAGCCACCAATTAAATGCTAATGTTTTAAAAGATTTGTCTTGCTCAGGTCTGGATTTTTTTAGCAACTGGCTTCCAGGAGGAAGAAAAAAATCATAATTGTTCTGTGATTTTCAGCACCTTCTAGCAATCCATTGCAGTCTAGAAGCTAGAGTCCCCAGTACGCAGGAGCTTCACTGGGCCAGCTTGTGAACAGTGTTATTTGTAAACCCACCGAGCCCCACAGGGAAAAGAACCTGGCAGCACATCAAAAGCAGGTGGTCAGAGGCTCTTAGGGCTAAGCTCTCCCACCCTTGGATTTCAGTTTTGTCTCCAGATCCACCCAGGAACACAGCAATGCAGAGCTGATGGCCCAAGGGTCCTTGGGCTCCCTGTCCAGGCAAACCTGGGCTCCCTGTCCAGGCAAACCTGCTCACTAACCTTCTTTGCACAGTCAGGATGCCTGTTCCACATCCAGCCTCTTCCATGCTCACTCACACCACCTCGCCCCGCCACAACCCACAGTGTCTATAATTGATTTCTCTTCCTTTCTGACTTAACCCAGAGCCACCTCCACAAACCTCCAATAACCAGGTCCCTATGGGTTACAGGAGATGTTCAGGTTGTGTGACAGCTTAATTAGATCACTTTTTGATGACAGCCAGGCCTGCTGCTGTGGGTGAGCATGGGTGAGAGGCTTAAGGCCTTAGAGAAAAGTGATACAAAATGTTCGCTGTCTTATAAACAGTTGTTCAATCGTTGTTTGATTTCTGTCCTTCAGGAAGAGGATTTCCATCAGCTCCCCCATGGCATCGACCCTGCACACAAATGATGTTTGCAAAGACCTTACAGGATCCAGGCTGCTATGCCTTAGTGTGCCTTTTCAAAATCAAATTTCATTTATTTCTCTGAATAGGTAAAACATGCACATAATGTGAATGTCAAACATTTCAAAAGGTTATGCAGTGATAAATCAGTCTCCCGTCCACCCCATCCCCAAGCCTTAGGGTGGCATTGTATTTATGGCACTAACCTGCACTGTCTGACCTTGCCCCAGTGCTTCCAATTATGAAACCTTGTATTGTTTGCATCTGACATTATTGGTTTTTTAATGGGCCTTTTATTTCAGATGGCTGAGTAAGAATGCGATTGAAGAAATCCAGAGCTGTGCATTCAATGGAACCCAACTAGATGAGCTGTAAGTAGCCCTGACTATTCTTCCAGGCCATTGAGAGGGAAATGGCTCTTAGAACAGTGATGTTTATGTGGCTTTGTGTTTCCCTTCTTCTTTCCTCAACTCCATCCCTAGGAATCTAAGTGATAACAATAATTTGGAAGAATTGCCTAATGATGTTTTCCAGGGAGCCTCTGGACCAGTCATTCTGTGAGTAGCTTGTCCCATTACCATGCACAACAGATCAGCATGTAAAAATAAGTTAGAAGTCCAATTCATAAAAGCTTCAAGACAGGGCTGGCAATCAAGGTCAATTTTGGTCTATAATCTGCAAAATATAAGGACAATTTAGGGCTGGTCCACATTCTAACTTTCAGTGAAATAACAACATTTAAGGAGCACTTACTAAGTCCCAGACAGTGTTTTAAAAGTTTAAGATGCCTTTTCTAATTTAATCCTTATAATAACCTCTGCAGTAGAAACTACTAGTCTCATTTTAGAGAAGAAAAAACTGGCTTCCCTGGAGGGGTTAACTAACTCATCCACAGTCGTGCAAATTTTAGAGCAGGACTTTAACACCAAACTGATCTGACTCAGTACAGACTCTTAACCACTCTGCCAGATTCCTCTTCCCTGGAAGGAAGAGCACATTCCTTCCTTACCCTCAATGCACAGACGTTTTCCTCACCCAGTGAGATACACACACACATCAATTTTTGAATCTGTGCTACCTCAATTCCAGGTCTCCTGGGATTCATTCAGTGCCTCATAGTCCTGCATCAGCACTTTTGTCTCTATCATTGCTTCCACATCTCTCTCTCTCCCTCCAGGAGTGACTTTCCCTTATTCTCTTCTCATCTGCCTCTGCCCTTCCACAGGGTCATTCTAATTCCCACCTCTTCCCTCAGCCAACAGTGAATTCTTCCTTCTGTGACTCCCACAGCCTTCATGGCTGAAAGGACCAAAATCTGCAAGAGCTTTTAGAAAATGTGTTTTCCAGGGCTCTAAGCAAGACCTACTACACCTACTGATGAATTTACTATAGGAAGAAGGAAGGAACCCAGAAGGAAGGAGTCAGATGCAAGAAGAAATAATGAGTAAAAAACAAACCAACAGATAGACACATGAATAAATCTAAAGGTTTTCTAGATGATCCTATATAGCTGTCTAAGGTCAGTGAGCATCTGGGAGCCACTCGTCTATACCCCTTATTCGGCAATCAGTATAATATACTATGTGTGGTTTCCTACCTTTCACCTATCAACATCACTTTCATTTTCACCAAAAAGCTTATATTCTTCTTCTGGCTGGAACTTACGTATCTCCTAGGTTCTTTTCCCTATTGGGCTTAGTGGGTTTACAAATAACACTAGGCCCTATAGGGTGAAGCAGAAATTCGTAAAATAGTTGGTATTGATGATAAAGGATGTGTTGTAACCGGTGCAAAGAGGACTCTGACTCTTTGAAGAAAAAAAAGTTAAAGAAATATAAGCAAAAGAAGAAGTGTGAGCACCTAAAGCGGAGGTGCCAGACAGACTACCTGGGTTTAAAGCCAGTTCCTTCCCCTCTGCAAGCCATGGTTTCTTCGCCAAAAGAAAGTGGCAAAAACTATATAATACCTAATTCCTAATACTATTGGAAGCTAAACAATATTATATATGTACGTAAATGTGTGTATGTGTATATTTATATATTCACTCATTGAACAGACGGATGTTAAGAACCAGCCCTGTGCCATACACTATATATAGTACAGGAGACAAAAGAAAGCTCCTCCTCACAGAAAGCTTATATTCTCATAATGGGCAGTCAGACCCTAACTAAGCATATAACAATATGTCAGGCCATGATGCATGCTATTAACACCAAACAGGAAACAGCATAACAAATAAAGAGTGCCAGGCATAGTCCATGGGCCCAATTACACAAAGTACTTAGAACTTGTAATGCTTAATTAATGTTTCCTATTCTTAGCGTACGCGAAGATAAATAAACTTAGAGAAAGTGCTTTGGATGTCTTTGACCACCAGAATAGCAGTTTGTCAATTTCACATAGCTAAAATTCCTAAGGGGCTTGAATGTTCCTAAACAGGTACCTCCCTCTGTTATGACCGAAAATACTTGGATAGGAAGGAGAGGTTTCCATAAGTCACCTATACCAGGTGCACTATTAAGTCATAGCACCTTCACCACTGACTGCTACTGAGAACATTCAAGTTGGACAGAATCCTGTTATCCTGGGAAGTGACCTGCTAGAGATCACACTGCCACCGTAAGCCACAGAGCTTGGAGCAGAAACTAGGTCTTCTGCCTCATGTGCCATGTATTCCCACAATCTCATGTTGCCTCAAGTACAGAAATATGTCTAATTAGATAAGGCCCCTGCCATTGGCCGTGAACTAAAACAGAGGAGGAAATAATTACAAATACTAGGCTCCCATCCCAAGAACATACACACAGCACAGAAGACTGTCTTCTGTGGTTGTACAAGCAGGTCCCAGGCTGAGGCATATGTGCGCAGTGTGTGCCCTTGGAGGGTCTGATGGAGAACACGTAGGAGCCCACCAGCTGCCTGACCACATGGCCGGCAAGAAGAGGGATGTTCACCACCACAGGAAGCTATGTAGGGTCCTCAAGTTACAGGCCCATTTTTCACCCCTTTTACCACAGGAACATACCTGGCCAAAAAGAAGTAAATGAAATTTACAGAAAATCCAAAGGAACTATGAGCACTTGCCATGACTTTAAAGGGTAGAGAGTGATACTGCATTCCTCCACCTTTCAATCTCAATGCATGAGAATATATATGCAAGATCCTTGACAAGAACCCTGCCTATCCTGTAGTAATTGCTAGTGTCCTTCTCCCTTTAGAGGGAAGAAGATTGATCACCTTAACATCAAGGCTCCCATTCTGGGCTTTTAGGTTAGTCCACAGATGTCTTTCCAGCCTTTCTGCTTGCTGACCTGGGACTATGGCCTTTCCCATCTTCTACTTCTGCAACCTGATGTGCCAACCCAAACTACTAAACCCTAGCCTGTGAGCTGCTTGGTAAGGTATGTGCAGAAGACCTGCCCACTCCAGGTGCTGTGGGTTGATGGGTAGGAGAAGGAGTGTGTACAGACTGCTCAGCCCACAGGAGATGCCGCCCAGGCTAGTGCTGCGACTGTGCCTTTGGTCAGATTCCTCTCCCTGCCAATGAGACTGTGATATGGATATTTACATACAGGGGGTTTCCAGGGAAGTGCCTGATGGAAGAAAACTCAGGCTAAGAGGGAAGTTGACAGCAATGCATTTTCAACAGAGGCCTCAGCTGATCCCACAGGGGGCTCTGGAGTTAAGATGGCCCTTCAAAGTTGTACTGGATTAAGGCAAGGGGCCAGACCTCTTCATCAGCAGTTACTCGGTGCAGGCTGTCCCTGGGTAGGAGCCAAATCTTGGGTAAGTCAAACAAGGGCAATTCCCAAAGTAGAGCTCAGCTATGAGCCATCTCAGCAGTGAGATGGTGCACAACTGCCCTCAAGCAGTGGTTCTAAATTTGACCATACATCAAACTCACCTGGCATGCTGGTGAAAGCCCATCCCCACACCCAGAGTTTTTGATTCAGCAAGTAGGGGGCGGGGGGAGGACAGTTTGAGAAACTGCAGTTCTGAGAACTTCCCAGCTGACATTGCTGGTCCTCACAGCACAGAATCACTGCCTTCGCACCAATGCTGGGACTTGAGAAGCCTCGCCCTGTTCTCTACACATTCTCCTCCGTGAGCCAGCTGTGTGAATCTTCCTCCCCAAAAGCAGGCATGTGCAAGGAATCCTAAGGGAGTTCAGGGGAGGGCACCCAAACCAATGATAACTCCTTTCCTGAAGGCAAAAATGTTAGTTGAGTGTAAAACAGGGAGCCTCTGGACACCTGAGGATACAAGGGTGAGATGTTCCATTGCAAAGAGAAATAGATTCAGAGAAAGCCAGGGGCACACAGACAAGCTGCATCGGGTTTCAGAGGAGCAGCCTAGCATCCTGATTTCCCCCTCATGAATCTTGACCTTGAACGCCAATGGCCATTTGAGTTTTCACCTGATATTCTGAACTTACTCGTTTGTTTTTTTAAGCAATCAAGCAATTGCTGTTTCTTTAGGAAACAGTTTCCTGTGGGAAAATTTTAATGCATTGCCTTTGCAAGCTGGAGCCAGTACAATCATATTCTGATAGTTTATCAAATTGATTTGGCTATAGTTCAGATTCATTTGATAGTTGAGATTCAAACACTGAGTTATTTGTATAAGAATGATTCTCTTCCATTACCAGTGTACCCACAGTCCTATAGACAGTAAATTGCCTTTTTATTCCGCCTGGGATCATGAAAGAGAGGTCTTCTAACCATCTGTCAGTGTAGTACACACCAGAAATGTGCTGGCACTTATGGAAATGATTGACCTATAATAACATCTTTGCTGGGAAAAATAGAAATTGTTCAAATCAAATTTGTGGCGCTAGCTATAACACACTTTATTAAACGGGGCACAGAGCACAATTTAACTCCTGCCTCTCCTGACTCAGCGTCTTATTACTGACTGCTGTCTCCCTCTCCACTTCACATCTCAAAATCAAGAATCCTAACAATGTTGAAACAGTTTAGGATTACTAAATCTCTTCAGCGCCAGCCATCATCCATGAAGACTCCCATTGGTACATGTCAGGATTTAAATTCTCAAAACCAGTCACTGCCAGAACGTAGCATGTGCTGCAATGTTTACCAGAGTGACATTTTAAGACTGCAGCCATTAAACCAACCAGGAAGACAAGGATTAAAAACACCAGCCCGCCCAAGACTACCCCGTCCCCTTGCCCAGCCCCCCATCCCTATAAATGTCAGCAATAAAGCAAACATTCTCAGCTATTCATTGAGCATATTAGGTCTTACAGGTTATACATGTAGTAAATGTTGATTAAGTACCTACTATGTGTCTGATACTATGTTAGGTTTAGGGGATAGAGGGATACCTAAAATATCCTGTAGATGGACAAATGTCACTGCCCAGAACAATAAGCTCTGCAGAAATTGTCACAGGAGGTTATAGTAACATAGCAGGTGTCCAATAAATCTCCGTCATGTGATACAGTGACTTTCAATAGATGAAGTGACAATGTGTGGGAAGGAGAGCTCCTAGCTTATGCCTAAATTTCTGCATCATCCTTCATCTCCTTCCTATCTTCAATCCTTTCTCCTTCTGAGTCATTTAACAAGTATTTAAGAGCACCTACTATGTGCCAGGCTCAAGGTTCTCAAGATTAATCTTATAAAAACACAGCTTTCAATAAGCCATACTTCTGCTTATGTAAATTTTAAACTCTGATACCTGGCTTTCAAGGTTCAAATCCTGTGGTTTCCCCCCCTTTAGTCCTCAAAATCTGGTTGTCCAGAATAATCCTTCTAAAAACCTCTCACTGCCACACTTTATGTTCTGGGGCCTCTCAACAAGCCTACCTTATCCTATAATCATAATAACCTACTTCCATTATATGTGAATAACTGATAATGTCTTATTTTGTTACTTCCCCAGGGATATTTGCATCCTAAGGGTGGAAAGTGCTTTTACAAAGGAATTAAAACCTAACATTAGATTTTCAGGCCACATGGAAGGATCACAGCCAGGGAATGGACTCTGTGTGTCTTTGTGCCCGTGTGTTTGTGTGTGTGTGTGAATAGTATCTGTTAAGTGTCAAATCACACCGAACAGTATCCTCTTATCTTTATCACTGCTGACATAAATTTCTATGAACTTTTCTTACTCCGTGGAGAAACCAGAGAAATATTTCTCTGCCAGCCCAAAATGTAGAAGTCTTGAAAGGTTCCATGTCTGCTAACTTCAGCAAGTATCCAGTAACCTTTAAGCAAACACATCTACAATCACTTTTATTTCCCAACCACCCAGGAACCACTTGTACTAAAACTTTTGCTTTATCAAACCCTAAGTGTCTACCAACCATTCCCTCTTTCAACATCAACCAGGAGAAGATCTGGGTGCCAGGACTTTGACAAGATGCCTTACTCTCACGGCAGCAAAGCCACCTGGTGCAAATGACAGCAGCTCACAGATTTTGTAGCTGTGAAAAGGAGGAATCAGCTGACTCCAGAACACTGAGCAGACAGAAAGGCACCAGAGCTTCCCTAACAGGTTCCCAATCAAACACCAAGGCATTGGATTGCATTCATGTCAACCCACCCAACACATTATCCTGCTTATTCTATCTCCTTGTAAACTTTGCGCAAGGTTGCTCCTTTCCTGGTGGCTTTGATGCTGTCAGTCACATAGAACTGCCTGCTGCAGAAACACCCTTTTGCTGAGCTCCCTGTAAATCCAGATTTTCTCTCTCAGTCTATGTTGCATATTTCTTTTTTAAAATTGCTCCCCTGTAAGACTTGCTCCAGCCCCTCATTGTTATTATGCTGCTGGGGCATCTCTGCTCATCAGACAAGTATCTATTGAGTAGATTTCATGAGCACAACCATGTGCCAGATATGATGTAGAACACAAAAATATCTTAATAATCCCTGCTCTTAGAGCATCTGAAATCTGGCCGAGGAGACAAAACAAATATACATGAAAAGTCAAACAATATGAAACCATAGAAGAGATAATACAAGGTACAAGATTCTTTGTAATTGCTAGAGGTTAGAAGACATCACAGTTGGCTGGGGTGATCTATTCATTCCCTTCCCCAATCCTTCAGTGTTACTCCCCAGCCTGTCTTCAAACAAAACAACCATTTCCTGAGTGCTTGCAATGTGAAAGGCACTGTTTAGAATGCAAGGAACCCTCTGCCCTCTAGGAGAGATAAAATGCAAATACAATGAGCTACTTTATAAAGCAAAAGATAGTAAGTGGTGAGAGAGGCAGAAAGCATGCAAACATAATGCTATTGTGCTCCTCATGGCTTTCAAGGAAAAATACTTCTACAACTGGTAAAAATGATAGAGATGATGGATTCACGGAGACTTCAATGGGAGTGTGCTTTGGTTTGGCACTGCTGCATAAAAACTACCCTAAAACTTAGTAGCTTAAATCATTCCACTTTGCTCACAATTTTGTGTTTCAGAAATCTTGCTGTTTTGTCTCTGATCATGTGATGTGTGAGAGAGAAAGAGAGATTGATTAAATTATAGATAATAGCTGCCAGCCACGTGCTGTCTTTTGCCCATGGAGTTCTTTATGTATTTTATTTAACTCATTTAATTCTCACAACAACCTTCTGAGGTGGATATGATTATTATCATTCTTATTTTATAGCTGAGGAAATTGAAACATGGAGAAGTGACATTTGAGCAAGGCCACAAATCTGAGAGGTAGAGGGGCAGGGTACATATGCAGGCAAGTCTGGCTGTGGATGCCATGTTCATAACTACTACTCTATATTGCTATTTTGACCTTGTGCTGAGGGTGCCTCTACTGCCCCCCAGACTCCTCTTCCCCTTACAGTGTATTCTCTTCTCACCCTTTTCTGATATTTGGCCACAGATTAAACCCCAGCTCATCAGAACTATTTTTAAGCTGGTTTTACAGTGGGAAGGAGATGATCAGAGTCCCTCACTCCTATGCAAATTTGTTGGTCTATTCTATAGACTGTAGAAAGGGAGATGGCTACAGTTAAGCCCCAGATCAGCCAGGATGCGAGTATATTCAGAATTAAATGTGTCCTGTTACCTAAGTCCTCCTACCACGAACACAAGGGTCAGGGCATCTATGGAACCTTCTAATTTCCTGTTAGCAGAATATTGATCTGACCAAGGTATGTTGGATGAATTGGAGTCTCCCTCCTCACCCATGTAAAAGGATCACTACTGCGTCTGCTATTTTGCCTGCTAATGGAGCAGAACATTTTAGACCCATGGTAATCAGGTTATGTTTACTTTTTCTCTTTTTAGAGATATTTCAAGAACCAGGATCCATTCCCTGCCTAGCTATGGCTTAGAAAATCTTAAGAAGCTACGGGCCAGGTCGACTTACAACTTAAAAAAGCTTCCCAGTCTAGAAAAGCTTGTTGCACTCACGGAGGCCACCCTCACCTACCCCAGCCACTGCTGTGCCTTTGCAAACTGGAGACAGCAAATGTGAGTCTTCTCCTATCCACCCCTTGAGCCTTGCTTGGAAGTTCTCCAATGTAGAAGTTGGTCCACAACTTCTATGTACCTGTGGCATTAAGAGAATCCACTGGATGCGAGATCTTCCTGATGAAAGCCCTTAGACATATTCTAGATCAAAGCCTCGGTATTGTGGAGCATTTCTAGTTTCTTTGAAAATGGGCTCACAGGAGAAGGCTACCCACATGGTAGACTACCTACCAAATATTAAATGAGATAACATGAAAAACACCAAGTATAGTGCCTAATGCATGGCTGATGCTAAATTAATATTTCTTCCCTTTTTCCTCTAAATATGGATTTATCCTTCAAGTCCCAACTCTGCACCCCATAAGTGTCCCAGGGACCACCAATGTCAACTTTGGAGAGAAGAAGCATAAACACCACACCAGAGACTGATGCACACACATCCATGGCACATCCCAGCCATGCTAAGCCTCTAATCCATCTTTGGATTTTAGCACCTCACAGGGAGGACAAAGTTTGGGACATCTGTTCATTTGGCTTTCAAGGTTGGTCAGATTAAAGAAGGTGATCCCAACAGAGCTATATCCCAGAAGATAACTGGACCAAAAAAAATTGAGATAGTCATTGCCAGGATCTGAAGAGAGTGAAGAGGGAATATTGTGGAGCTTGCACATGTTCCAGTCATTCAAAGGATCCACTGGAGATAGAATTATGGGATACCAGGAGTTCTCCAGGCTCTCACCCACCCCTGAACTGATACAATCCACACCATGCAGTACACTCAATCATGTGATGCCTTGTCACCACTCCTATATGGTAACCCAGCACGATAACAGCTTTCTGGTGCTGTTATTTCACTGTTTAACATGCATTGACCTGCTCACGTAGACATATCTCCTGATCAAAAGCAAAAAAAAAAACAAAAAAACCTACAAACAAAACATCTTAAAGTGGTTTTGAACTAACTAGAGGTTCACCCTCAGACCCATCTGAAAGGTTTTCAAGAAAGGGATCACTTTTCAGAATTTGCATGCAAATTCACTGGGAAACAATCCAGTACTGGACACTCCTCACCGATTAGCTCAAGGGCCAGAGAATTTCTTCCTAACGACTAAAATTCTTCAGGGCTTGGGCTGAGGCAGGAGGCTTGCCTCTTTTATATTCCACACGAGAGTTGTTCTAGCCAGGGCAAGAAATATACCAGCTCACTGCCAAAACCCTGGAACTGAATACCTCTCAGGAGAAATCTCAAAGGATATTAAGATCACTGCAAGCATAGCACATGGTATGCTGTTGGGCCCCATGCCAACATGCCACGGGAATATATATTATCTTACTGTGTCGCTCCTCCTCCTCTGGTTTTGCCACCTGCTACAGTGTAGATGTAGCCTCAGGGCTTCCCCAACCAGAAATCTCCAGGGCAGCCTTGCACTGTCCCATGACTGGGAGCCTTCCCTGGTCCCTCCAGGCCACCCAGCTCTCTCCCTCTCTAGGTCCCTATGGTAACTTGCCATCAGGGCCCATGCCTCTTCTTAAAAAAAAAAAAAAAAAAAAAAAGACAAAACAAAGGAAAATAGCAGTGGGTGTTTAGTCTTTAATTGACACAATTACACAAACAAACACAAAACAAAATAGTTATGCAATTCAGAAAATTCAGAAGATAACCACAGGATATTTTTAATGGTGTCATTTCATCATATACCATATGAGGTGTAGTTTGGTAATGAGATTCGAGTTCAAAGTTGTAGGATGAAATTGTTCTTCCAGTCCTCATTTGGAAATGCCCAAAGTGTAAGTATTAGGCCCTCATGACTGTGAGGTTTTGGTCATTGGCCCTCCTGGCCTCTCACCGAAAGGCTTTGTTAACCACACCCCTCATTTGTCACTGAACCAGTTAATTCCTTGTCATAGTTATACTTAGCTTGCACTGTTGCTTTGTTCATTTGGTTATTTAATTTCTCGCATATCTAGACGTTTTCTTCACAGCTACCTTTTAAACTGATGCACAATGACATATGCCTCTAAATGCCCACACAGGGCCTAGACCACAACATGACAGTAGCCACCATCATCTGTCTTCTTACTGCTGCTACTTGCTGAGGGCTCACTGCCAGGCACTGTAATGCTTTGTACCTTTATCTCATTTAATTCTCACAAAGGTAACAGTGCTATTTCTATTCCCTTCCCGCAGAGACAGAAACTGGGGCTCAGAGACAGTAAATAACTTGACCAGCACCAACCAAACTCATATCCAAACCCTCTGGTCTATGTGTCTCCAAATCTCAGGCTCTGGGCCACCCCACCATGCACTTCCCAAATATCTGTTCATTGATTTATCAGGGTCTGAGAGTACCACTTTCTTAACTGACCCTAAACTGAATTCCCAACTCTCTGATTCTTAGAATTTGCAAAGGGACTGCAGGGGCAAGATGTTGTTTACCTTGTTTCCATCTTTGTTTTTATTCTTTTCTCAGAGACATGCATTGTTTACCTTTTCTGCACTCATGTTGTTGGGTCACTTCTATTTCGGGAAATGAAAGCATCAATATTTAAAATACATTGGTAGTGGTATCAACAGTAAGAATCTTCTCAGAATCCAACATTAGCCCCGGGAAGTGAAGGCTGTCTCTAGATGGTTAAGCCAGATTTGTCCCAATGAATAGATAAGAGTCTGCAGGCACCAGATTACTTACTTTCTGTTTGTAGATTGTGTTGTCACTGATCCAATGGCAGCTGTGACAGGATGTGGGAATCAGAAGTTAGAATAAGGACCACAGAGTATTCTCTTGTCCCCTCTATGCCTATCTCTGAGCTTGCCTCACCTTTCTTGTAAGATCTCTGACTAAAACAAAAGATTTCTGTGAATTTTCAATTACAGGTATGTTAACTGTGGAGCCATCTTTGTGCAATCCATGACTGATGTGAGAAGCCTTATTACTCTGTAAAACAAAAGATGGCACAGTCTCTAACAACAACCAAAAAGAGAGAGAGTCCTTTGGGCCAAGAGAAAATGATTTCCTGGCAAACCATCTCACTTCTCGGAGGAAGAAAAGAGAGGAAAGGATTCTCCCTAACAACCCTGCTCCTAGACATTAGGGACACTTTGGCTGCACTCACCCTTGACTGTCAAATGGTATCTCTACTTCCTCCACTCCCTCAGCCATTCTCTCCTGCTTATGAGGGTCTTTGAAGAGTTTTAACACTCGCTTCCCACTCACATGTAACTATGTTAAGGTTTGAGAGAAATGCAGTCATTTACATTGCTGTGAGCTTGTCCCTCAGGGAAGGAGGGAGTTAGGGAACCGTGTAGTGCTGGTGATTCTGATTACCAGCCAATACAAACTCACAGTCCCCCAGTTCCATCCCAAAAGAGACCCAGTGTGAAACATACCATTCCTTTGAAGCCTTCACTTCAAATCAGAACTGTTACCCTCTCTGTCTCTACATGTGCAATTCACCTGTCTGGGTAGAATATTTATGATCTGGCTGTCATTCACATCCCTTCTGAAAGTGTCCCTATTCTGTTGACAAGGCCTCTTGCACACTTGGGTATAGAAGGAAAGCTGAGACTGAAAAGTGAGCCCAAGAAGAGCCAGCTCCCAGGAGATGACTTACAATCTTGGGATAAATTAGGGCCCCTTGCAACCTGCATTTGCTCGTTGGGGCATTCACTAGGGAACAATTTAATATGAGAGAGCTGTGGACAAATGCATGTCTGAAGCCTACTGTGGTCCCTAGAGAGTGAGATAATAATAGGACCCTCAGTAACGTTTCAAGCAAATTAGCAGATCTCCCAATACCCTAAGTATCAAGGAGCCAGGAACAGGGGCTGGCTGGGAGCTAACTACAGACACATCCTACAATTTATGTAGATAAAAGAAGCAAGTATGTTCTCATTTGAGTCAGAAAACTGTCCAGATCTCCCAGCGACCTGAGTACAGAGTACAGGAATGGGACTAGACACTACTCGGGCATATTAAAAGATAGCTGAATGGAGATGGGGGAGGGAAGAAATAGAGTTGATATGAGATCTGTAAATTATTTGCACTTAACAGTAAAGGTTTAGCTAGTCCCAGGCGCCTTCCTCCCCACATTCAGGTTGTGGCCAGATGGTTTCCCCAGTGGGCCAACTAACTCTAGGAATATATACATGAGTTGTTCTGCTCATTTACAGGAAGCAGCATTAACCTTTGATCTCAGCCTCAAGGGCAGACAGACTGGTAGAAAGGGGGGAAATCTCAGAAAGAAACCCCATCATTCCTACCCTATGCAAAGACAGTGATATATTTGCCATTCTGGATCCAGTATGTTGATTCTATTCTTTTGTGTATTTTTCTAGTTCTGAGCGTCATCCAATTTGCAACAAATCTATTTTAAGGCAAGAAGTTGATGATATGACTCAGGCTAGGGGTCAGAGAATCTCTTTGGCAGAAGACGATGAGTCCAGTTACACCAAAGGATTTGACATGATGTACAGTGAATTTGACTATGGCTTATGCAGTGAAGTGGTTGATGTGACTTGCTCTCCTAAGCCAGATGCATTCAATCCATGTGAAGATATCATGGGGTATGATATTCTCAGAATCTTGATATGGTTTATTAGCATCCTGGCCATTACTGGGAACATTGTGGTGCTGGTGATTCTGATTACCAGCCAATACAAACTCACAGTCCCTCGGTTCCTAATGTGCAACCTGGCCTTTGCTGATCTCTGCATTGGAATCTACCTGCTGCTCATAGCATCTGTTGATATCCACACCAAAAGCCAGTACCACAACTATGCCATTGACTGGCAAACTGGAGCAGGCTGTGATGCTGCCGGCTTTTTCACTGTCTTTGCCAGTGAGCTCTCAGTCTACACGCTAATAGCCATCACTCTGGAAAGATGGCATACCATCACCCATGCCATGCAGCTGGAATGTAGGGTTCAGCTCCGTCATGCTGCCAGTGTCATGCTGGGAGGCTGGATCTTTGCTTTTGCAGTCGCCCTCTTTCCCATCTTTGGCATTAGCAGCTACATGAAGGTGAGCATCTGCCTGCCCATGGATATTGACAGCCCCTTGTCACAGCTGTATGTTATGTCCCTCCTTGTGCTCAATGTCCTGGCCTTTGTGGTGATCTGTGGCTGCTACACTCACATCTACCTCACAGTGAGAAACCCCAACATCGTGTCCTCCTCTAGTGATACCAAAATTGCCAAGCGCATGGCCGTGCTCATCTTCACAGACTTCCTCTGCATGGCACCCATCTCCTTCTTTGCCATCTCTGCCTCCCTCAAAGTGCCCCTCATCACTGTGTCCAAGTCAAAGATCCTCCTGGTCCTGTTTTACCCCATCAACTCCTGTGCAAACCCTTTCCTCTATGCCATCTTCACCAAGAACTTCCGCAGGGATTTCTTCATTCTGCTGAGCAAGTTTGGCTGCTATGAAATGCAAGCCCAGATTTACAGGACAGAAAACTCATCCAGTGCCCACAACTCCCATCCAAGGAATGGCCACTGCCCTACAGTTCCCAGGGTCACCAATGGCTCCAATTACACACTTGTCCCTCTAAGCCATTTAACCCAGAAATAAAACAATGTGTAAATATAACCAAGTGTGGAATGATAATTGTCTTGCCTTGGAAAACTACGCCATGGAATAGCTGACAGAGTGTTTCAACATACTTCATCTAACTTTCTTTTCCTTGCTTACCTATCAGGTAAATTAGTTGGGAACTGTTAACTCCATATGGTATATTAGGAAGCTGAAGTATTAATCACAACATTAATAATTAAAATAATACAATACTACAAAATCACATTTCTTTTGCACTTTATAATGTTCACAGTGCTTTTGTTCAGACCACCTCAACTAATCCCTATAAAAGTCCTATTAAATAGGCAGAACATGGGTTATTCTTGGAGTTTTTCAGATGAGGAAATCAAGGGGTTAAGTGACTCAAAGGGTTAAGTGACTTGTTCAAAATTGCTTGGCTTGTAAGAGGTAAAGCCAGGATTAGGTGTTCTGACAACCAGAAAACTTCCAAAAGCAGCAGCACAATATTCATTCATTCATTCATTCAACAAATATTTATTGAGAACTCACATGATGGCTTTGCAATGTGTCAAATTGGATAGGCTGAACTACATTCCCCAGAATTCCCTGCCTTATGTTTCCTACTAGGGTGGGCCACAGGGAGGATTCTTGGAAAAACAGGAGAACAGCAAGGATGATGCAGCCATTTGGTCATTCACATAGTTTATTGCTGATCTGCTGATTCAGCTCATTGCTATGCAGCAGCAGCTGGGCCAGTAATTGCTCCACCTTACCCTGGATCCTCCTTCAAGTTCTCTGACTCCTGCACTAGGTTCTATATTCTACCAATTAGGGTTCAACTAAAGAAGCAGAGCCAGTCATGTATGCACACAGGTATATATAAGGTGTCCCAAAAAATGTAAATACAATTTAAATAATTATAAAGGCAGTGTTTATTAAAATACATTTCATTTTCAAGATTGATCTATGAGCTACTAAAGTGTATATACATTTTTTAGGGACACCCTGTATATGTTACAGGGAATTGGCTTATACTTGTGGGGAATGATTAAGCAGCCTTTATAAAGATGTCCTCTCTACATCTGATGCTGGAGAGTGAAGTCCACAGGGCAAGCAGTCAGAAAGGGAAGATCATGAGCATTCAGGAAATTATAAGCAGATATGAAACCCCACAAGGTCAAACTGAGCCTCATTTTTGTTCTTATTGCCTCTAATCTTGATGATAAAAGTAGTCTTCAAAATCTGGGGGATCTTCACCATGGAGTTAAACACTAGGTCTCCATGTGTTAAACATAGGGAAACCTTCAGACCTTGCTTCTGGAAGGAAGACTCGAAGGGAGGAATAAAACAAGAGGAAAAGCCCTTCTTCACTTGTATCACCAAGCTGTGACAGATCTTACCAGAAGTGACACTCTGCCTTATTTAGACCAACATTATATAGCATTTATTAGAAGAGCAAAAACAAATTGTTGAAACTGATTTTTTTTTATTCTAGTATGATGGTCACAAGCTTTGGGCTCATAAAGTATTTTATTTTATTAGGAAAGTTTACAAAGACAGGCAAGGAAGGAACTTCCAGCATTTGGATAATAAGAGGCATTGGAGAAAGAAGACACATATATAGGATGTTTTGTATGTTTAATATATTAAAGAAAGGAACTAAAAGCACAAAATAAAGCCAACCATGAGATTGTGCTTGCTGATTGTCATCAAATGCTTTCAGCTGCAAGAAGCAGACTCCAACTAAAAATGGCTGAAACAATGAGGCCAATGACATGAGATGCTCCAGACTTGTATGGGAAACTCAGTGGTCTCAAGGACCCAGAACCCATGGAGTCTTCAGCCATGATTCCCTGGTGGTGGTAGCAAGGTTGCTATAGCAATTATATAGGCATGATTGGTCCAGTAACAAAGAAGGGAGGTCTTTCTTTCTATACATCTGTCATTTCAAAGGGAAGAAAATTTCTTCCCAGAGACCCTCAGGAAACATTCCTTCTTACCCATTATCTAAGATTACTGCCATGGCTGCAAGAGAGATGGCAAAACAAATCTCTGTCACATTTTGCCTCTGTAGGAGAAGGATGTCTCTGCCAGCCAGTAAGGTGGAAGGGGGAGCTGCAGTGGGAGGAATGTTGGGTCAGCAATCCCATCCTCCATCCTGAGTAAACCCAAATCCTCTCCCATGGGAGGAAGCCCAGGGGGTTCAAGGTCACGGTGCACATAGCACCTTCACACCTCACATGTTATGTCCTTATCCCTCTCTCCTCTCCCTCTACCTATACCCTGTAGTCCTCCCCAGGTTGGTCTGTTCTAGTCCTTCCTAGAACAAACTCTGAAAGTTGCTCAGATCTGAAGGCAACCACGGAATCAGACACTACCCAAGAAATGTCCGGTTTGAGACAAAATGTAAAAGGAGAAAGAAAAGAAAAAAGTCACAACTAAAAGAAATGCATTAGGACAGAAAGCGGGGAGATATGAGGAGAAGAGAAAAAGAAGAGCAAGGTCGATTAAAGAAAGGAGCACTGTGAAAGGGAGCCAGGCCCTGATTGTGTCTCTTTGGGCTACTATTTGCCCACCTTGGTCTTAAACCCCTTTCAATTTGTGGCAAAGGTTTCAACTCAGAACACTGAAAAGGCTCTGTCTTAGATACCAGAAGAAAGGTCCACTGCTCCTACCATGGTGTTCTAGACTTCCCGGGGCTCCACACACCATGGTTTTGTCCTTGGGATCTAGTTTCAAGAATGAGTAATGGAAAAATATTTCTGAAGGTCCTCAAAGCCTCCTCACCTCAGACAGCAGATAATGTAAGGACAACTTGATCCTTTTCATGAAGACCCAAAGTCTTCATAATATCATATTTTCTCCAATAGCATTATCCACAGTCCCTGAGCATTCTGTTCTGGGATAATAGGCCTCAAAATGCACTAAATTCCAAAGTTTGTAAGAGTGCTCTATCTGCATTCTCTTGCTTCCTTTTCTTCTGTTTACAACATAGAATCTTGAGGCATTTCTTATTAAACAAACATAAAGGGAGAAAAATATCATAAAAAGCATCTTATTTTTAGTGATAGTTTCCATATGATAAGATGCAAAAGCACTTTCAGCTCTGCATTTGGAGAATTTTCAGGCAATTCTCCCCCATGTAGCATTAGCTAGGGTCATTTAAACTTCCAGGTATTAATGATCTGAATAAAGATGAGATTTGGGTACAGAAGGTTTTTAGTTGTCTCATAAATAGCAGAAGCTATAGTGCAGGGTTCCTGTTTTTGAAAAATAAATCTACCAAAGAGCTATATGTTCCTGATTTTCATAAAGTGGGTGAGGGGAGAGGAAGAAGAGGAAGGAAAAAACTTGAAAAATACCAATTAGGGTACACTGCCTATAAAGTGATGGGAACACTCTATAGGCCACATCCCTGCAGAAATCCCAATGAAATTATCCCCTCCACCTTTTTCAAGTACAGCATGAGCTTCTTCCAGCCCAGGCTCCCCCATATCTAATAAGTCAAGGTAGTGCTCCATCAGGAAATGGCCCAAGGAGACCTCCGTCCACATTGAGCTGACCCACCTTGGGCTGGGGATCAATCAGGCTGGCTTGCTAAGCCCTCCTTCCTAGGATGTCTGGAGTACTTCAGGCAGCTTATTTGCTATGTATTTCAGTGGACAGCTTTTATATCTAAATTCAAGAGCCAACTTACTTGTGGAAGGGAGTCCATTCAAAAGACATACTGCTTAGCATTTGGAATTGTGATAAATCATATCTCTGGTAACCACTTACCAAAATCAAAAGCTGTAAAGAAACCCAGCTCTGTTTTCCATTCATCCACTCATTCAATAAATATTTATTGAGTGCCTACTCTAAGCCAAGCATGATTCCAGTCACTGGAAATACAGTGGTAAATAATCAGACAAAATTCTTCCCGCAAGGGGTTTACATTCTAGTTGAGGTTATAGAGGACATATGAGCTAAATAAGTCAAATGTATTGAATGCTAGGCAGTGACAAGTGCTAATGACAAAACACAAATCAGGGAAGCAAGATATGATATGAAATGTCAGGAGGTCACCTGAAAAGGTGACCTTTGACTAAAGACAGAAAGGAAATGGAAGTGAGACATGTGGACACTGAGAAAAGGGTGTTCCAGACAGAAGGGACAGCAAGCACAAAAGCCTCAGGCTAAGCTAAGCGTGTTATGTTGTAGAAAAATAAGGTCAATGTGGCTGGAGCAGAGAAAAGGGGATGAGAGAAAATAGTAAGGGACAAAGCCAAAAAGTATTACAGGGAGCCAGGTTATTTTTATTACCTCTAAAAAGTTGAAGGTGAAGTAGTAGAAAAATATCTGAAAGTTCATACTAAGTATGAATTGAGCCTATGTGTATAGATCTCCCAGCCTAGTACTGAGTGAACACTAGGAGATCTTGAATTCTAGTCACTTTTCATTTCCTTTAACAGCTGTTGCACCTCCTCCCCCTCCTCCTCATCCTTCTGGATTCCCCAGCCCCTCTTTCATCCTCATCATCTCTCTACCCTCCCCATAGCAAAGCTGCTCTCCTGCAGAGCTGTCACTTTGCAAGGGATATGATAAATGATTCACACCATAGTGATAATAATCTCTTAAATTTCAATGGGCTTTACACATTCTAGAAGACTTTGACTTGCACTGGCTCATTAGATCCTTAAAATGTTCCTGTGAGGTAGAAGGATTCTCTTGTTATGAGAGAAGAAATCACATTTAGAGGTTTAGTGACCTATCCAGGGTCATGCAGCTAACAGAAGGCATAGCAAGATTAGAATTTAAGTTGCCTACTGTCCCCTTGCTGGAGGTACATAACAGTAGAGATACTGGAAATACCAGTCTTAGCATGAATGAAGGGCAGTGGCCATGTCAGACACCTCTGGCAGCAGGACTGGCCCAGCTGCTGATGGCTACTGTGTTCTCACACAGCCAGTGAGAGAAGGGTCCCAGGGAAGCCACAATGGTGCGACGTTAATCAGAGGAACAAGGAAAACGGAGCACAGTATGGCACTCAGGTGAGCAGGATTTTCATTAATTCCCTGCAACACTATTTCTCCTCCTCATCTAACAGGGCCACCCTGGCTGGCCTGCAGCTGAGCTCAGCAGAAGCCAGGGGGAGAGTAAAAGTCCATGAAGTGCACTCTAACCCAGGAGAGCCCTAAGTCACGGGCGAAACTTGGCGGGGGGCCAAGGTCCATAAGAAGGAGTTTGAACACTCTAAGGTATTTCCTCAAGAAGGGCATAACCTTTAAGTGTATTTTTGCTCATCCCTATAAGAGCCCATTTGTATGAAAAGTGGCCAGAGCCCTTTTCTCTACCATCATCAATCATCTCACAAATGAAACACTATGAGGTCAGAAGCGCCCTTAGACTACTATGAGGCCCCACTTCGGCCATGCATCACCCACAGCTAGGGAGTCCAGTAGCCACAAGGCCCAGGGGCCATGAACACCCAGCCTGCATTAAACATGCTGATACTTGTGGTCCCGAAATCTCCTGCCAAAATACTCAGGGTCTGCCTTGTCCTCCCTACAGTGAGCCACACCCCCAATGTGCACACCCCCAGGATCACTGTTTGCAGGGTGCTGATGGAGCCCAGAGGTGCAGCCCCCATGTATGCAGGATGAGATTAGAATGGGAAGAGAAGGGAGGAGCAGGGGGCCAGTACCGCCACTGGCACCCTGCCCTGAGTCCTGCAGGTGTTCATGATGGTCTGCATGAGGAGTAGAAATGAATTGGTGCCCTCCCATCCCCACTACTGAGAAACTAGTCGAGGTTTCCCAGGCAGCTTTTCCCCGCTAGATGAAGCGCTTTTTATTTTTAGACCAACCATATGAAGTTAATATAATAATCCTTCAATATACAAATTGCAATCATAATAGCATCCACATAGCAGTGAGGGGATGGGGTGCAGTGGGGAGAATGGCAGGGGAGAGGAAAGTTTGCAGAATTCCAAATGCTTCTCTTGCCCACAGTCACTCTGTAGCCTGTGAGAGCATGAGGTCTCACATCTCTGTGGGCCAATCAAGGCAGCCAGAGGCAGGGGAGCCTGATGCTGACATTGAGACAAACCAGGCACAGCAAGTCCCTCCAACATGCCATCTTCCCACCGTGGCAGCCTCCGGGTGAAGCCAGATCCAGTTAGGAGGTAACAGGAAGGTGGTTGTGACTCAAAGGAGACTCATCCTTCTCATCACACCTTTGGGAACAGTTTTCCAGGGGCTGATGAATCAAAAAGACCAAAAAGTCATCCTATTCCTTCTCAGTTCACAGGCCAGTATTGTCACTTTCATTTGGGATACACCCATGTTGACCCTGCTCTGCCCGTAGAAAATTCCACCACATTATAAACCCCAGGCAAAAGGATATTTATTAAAACCTCTCTCTCTACCTCCTTCCCCAGTTCTGCATCTTCCAGGTGACTTCAGCATCCACACAGATCCCCCAGCCTAGACCTCAGCTTCACAATTCTTTGACTTACTCATTCCCAGTGCCTTACACCTTCATGGACTTTAGTAAACATGTGGCCACAATCCTGATCTTATAATTTCCAGAAATTGTCCCATCCCTCAGAGGTTTTCCCCTTCAAAAATCTGCTCCCTGATTCCCTTGCTATTCTACCTTTCTCAATGCAACCTTTTCTCCTGTAACCTGCCTGTCTTTCAGGCTGTCATGCCTTTGTACTTGCTATGCCACCTACCTGGAAGACCCTCCCTGCATCCACCTACCTAATAAGCCCACCTCATCTATAAAAACTCAAAAACTCAGCTCAGCCCAGCTGGCATGGCTCAGTGGTTGAGCATTGACCTATGATCCAGGAGGTCACGGTTCTATTCCCAGTCAGGTCAGGGCACATACCCAGAATGCAGCTCGATCTCCAGTAGGGGGTATGTGGGAGGCAGCCAATCAATGATTCTCTCTCATCATTGATGTTTCTATCTGCCTCTCCCCGTCCCTTCCTCTCTGAAATAAATAAAAAAATATATTTTTAAAAAAGTATCAGCTCAAACAACAATTTTTCATTTAACATATGTTGATTAAGCACCTACTCAGGAGCAAGTACTGTGCTAGGCAGCAGGATTATAAAACTGAGTAAAATGTCTTCTTTTCCCTGTAGAGACTAGCTCAGGAAACAGACCAGGGAACATATAATTCCATCTGTGTGGAAATTCGTCACAACTAGACCTACCTTACAAGAAATGCCAAAGGCATTCTTCAAGAGGAAATAAAAAGATTCTAATTAACATCATAAAACATGGGCATGTATGTGTGTAAAACTCACTGGTGATGGTAAATACATAGGCAAAGTCAGATTCTCTAGTATTGTTATGGTGGTGCATTGTTTACTTAAAATTAGTTTAAAAGAATGTATTAAAAATAACTGCAAATATATGGTGACAGAAGATGATTTGACTTTGGGGGTGAGCACACAATGCAATATATACATCATGTATCACAGATATGTATACTTGAAACCTATATGATCTTATTAACCAAAAAAAATAATAACTATAATAATTTTTATTGGATACACAATATAAAAACATAAATTATAACATCAATAACCTAAAATGTGAGGGGGAGAGAAGTATAATGTTTCTATATGCTAAGGAAGTTAAGCTGTTACCAGCTTAAAATAAGATGTTACAAAAATAAGATATTTTATGTCAGCCTCATGGTAACCACAAAGGAAAAACCTGCAGTAGATACACAACGAACTATCATAAAGTAGTCAAAGCACAACATTACAAGTCAAGTTGAAGAGCAAGGAACAAAGGCTCTACAGAACAGTCAGAAAACAATAAACAAAATGGCAATAGTGAGTCCTTACTACCAATAATTACTTTAAACATAAATAAATTAAATTCTCCAATCAAAAGACAGAATGACTAAATGGATTTTTTTTTTTAAAAAAAAAAAAAGATCCAACAATATGCTGCTTACAAGAGATTCATGTTAGCTTTGAGGATACACACCAACTGAGAGTGAAGGGATGGGAAAAAAGGTTTTTCAAGTAAATGGCAGCCCAAGGAAAGAAGTAACTATATTCACAAGAGACAAAATACACTAAGCTGAAAAGGGTCAAAAGAGACAACAAAGGACATTTCAAAGGGGTCAATCCATCAAGGATATATAACAATTGTAAATATTTATGCACCCAACACCTTAGCACCTAAATACGTAAAGCCAATAATAACAGAACATTCTCAATACATATCTCTGACCAAGGATTCATATCCGGAATAAAAGAACTCCTACAAATGAACAATAAAAAGGTAAACAATCCCATAAATAAGAAGAAAAGAGTAAAGGGTACCAAAGAATTTTTTAAAAATACATCATAGAAAAATATGTACATAGTAGCCTTATTCATAAAAACCAAAAACATTTCCAAATGCAAATGTACATCAAAAGGTGAATGGATAAATAAATGTTGGTATATTTAAACCATGGAATATTACTCAGCTATAGAAATACCATACCATACACTAATGAATCTCAAAAACATTACATGAAGTTAATGAGGCCAGACACAAAAGACCAAATTCCATGATTCCATTTATATGAAGTTTAAGAATAAGTAAAATTAATGTGTGGTGACTGAAGTCCAAAAGTGGTTGTCTTGGGGTAAGGTTTTGACTGAAAGGGGTACTTTGAATAGTGATGGAAGCAGTCTGTTTTGTGTGGTGGTTACACAGATGTAATTACTATGAGATGCTATATGCCCCAAAATATCTGTATTTCAACCTCACATTCAAATAATAGTTTTGCTCATTGTAAAATTCTAATTTTCTTCAACACTTTGTCTTTTCTTCAACACTTGGAAGATACTGATTCACTGCTTTCCCATATCAAGTACAGCTGTTGATTATACATATCCTATATAATAAAAGCCTAATATGCAAATTGTCCCCTTGACCGGAATTTCAACCACTCACTATGACGTGCGCTAACCACCAGGGAGCGGCGCGGAACATGGCAGCATCACCGATGCGCTGCAACCTCTCACCAGCTACCTGGGAGCGGGGGTGATGGGGACGGAGGTGTGGTGAGAATGCGGGGTGTCCTCCAAGCTCACTCTCACTCCCCCAGCCCCCCGCCACGGGATGCCAGGGCTTGCATGCCAGGGAAGTCCCTGCACTCAGGTGATGGGCACCCACAAGGAGCCCACCCCACACCCACATGGCCTCTTTCAAGTGAGCCAGGCTGCAGCCACTGGGACCACAGGGTTCACACAGGAACTGGTCTGTGAGGCCGGCTGGGAGAGAGTGTGCTGCCTGCTCAGCTTCCATGCGGTGCTGCTGAGCAGCCCAGAGGCCCATGCTGTGCCCCAGCCCAAGGCATCCAGCCATGCTCACTGCATCTCTGTGTGGGGACTCAGGCGCTGTGACTCAGGCGAAGGGGGGCACATGGAGGCCCATATGCTGCCCAGGGCCCAGAGGTCAGCTGGGACCTGCCCTTCCACGCCAAATGCTCATGCTTCAATCACCAGCCAGGCCTACAGACCACACCTATGCATGAATTTCGTGCACTGGGCCTCTAGTAAGTATGTAAAGAATATAAGTATCCTATATAATAAAAGTCTATATGCAAATCAACCGAACAGTGGAATGACGGGTCACTATGATGCACACTGACCACCAGGGGGCAGATGCTTAATGCAGGAGCTGCTCCCAGACCACAGGCCACAGGCCAGCCAAGTTGGGTGCCAGCTGGGGGCCCCCCGATTGCCCTGCCGGTGACCCCACAGATTGGCCCTGATCGCCGGCCAGGCCTAGGGACCCTATCCTGCATGAATTTCATGCAGCTGGCCTCTAGTATTCATATAAAGTATGATTATAATATGATTTTCTTATTCCTCTGGGTAATGTGCTTTTCATCTTTGAAATATTTCAGAATTTTCTCTTTTTTTTGATATCTTTTACTGTCCCTGGCACATCTCTACCTGAAGTCACCTCTTCTATGCAATACTCTCTGTGTCTTTCCAGTTAAAGGTATTTTCTTCTATGATTCTGTTGAGGGAAATTTATACTTCTACTTCAGTCCTCCACATCTCTCAACTTGCCATCTTGTCATCTTTTTCCAATGCTTTCTGAGAAAATTCCTGTTTCAACATTTTGGTCTAATATGTTCTTTGGCTGGATCCATTCTCATATGTAGCCAATCCACTGAATTCTTTATTTCAACAATTATACTTAGGTATATAATATCTCCAATTGGTTTCTCTTCCTATTTGCTTCCCTCTGTTTTATTTTTTCAATATCCTCATTGTTCATTCAGTTTCCTGTGGTTTAGCTTATTGTGTTAAATTTATTTCATAGAACATTTACTCCTCACGTGTCTCACCAATTTTTTCTTTGTAAGCTCATCTTTCTCTTAGGATTACCAACTGGTTTGCAAATAATGTCTACTCGGGAGAGATGTAAAAACTTAGGCTTTGCCCTAGCTGGTTTGGCTCAGTGGATAGAGCATTGGCCTGTGGACTGAAGGGTCCCAGGTCCTATTCTAGTCAAGGACATGTGCCCAGGTTGTGGGCTCGATCCACAATGGGTGAGTGCAGGAGTCAGCGATCAATGATTCTCTCTCATCATTGATGTTTCTATCTCTCTCTCCCTCTCCCTTCCTCTTTGAAATCAACAAAAATATATTTTAAAAAACAACAACAAACAGGTTTTGCTTGTTTTCCAGGTGAGTTAAAGAAGGATGGTCTTCAAGGTAGAAAGTCTCAAAGGTTGCAATCTGAATTCCCTGATCATCACCATGCATTCCCCTGGCCATTCACCTCATCTCCAGGCATCTATATATATAAAAGCCTAAGCAACCTTTACAACTGGTCAACTGGTCACTATGATGTGCACTGACCACCAGGGGGAGGTGCTCAATGCAGGAGCTACCCCCTGGTGGTCAGTGCACTCCCACAACCAACCTCCTGCGGCTGCCCCCTCCCACCCCTACTGGGCAAGATGGCCCCAATTGGCTCCAATCGCAGGCCAAGGCAAGGCACCCCACTCATGCACGAATTCATGCACCAGGCCTCGAGTATTCTCATAAGCATAGTCAGCCTCTCGTACAATGCCTAGCCCACTGGATGGAAGGAGAATACATGATAAGGGAATGCTCCTGGTATATAGAGGTATTGTAGCTACTGGCTTCTCACTTTGGCTCTGGAGCTGCCCTCACACTACCTTGGTACTGCCATTTCTGCCTGGTACTGCTGCTTGCCTGCTTACATCACCAGAGGAGAAAGGACCCATTAGAAATATCTCTGCCAGCCAATCCCTTAGATGTCCCTGGCCTTCTTCCTCTCCAGTCCATCATTTCTCCCACCTGGGCAGCCAAACACATTTATCTCCCTAGGGTCCTCACAGTTTTTGCCTTAGTTAATGAAAATGGTTGAAATCCAACAATCATTTTTTTCCTGTGACATCTCTGTTGTTAGGTTCAGAGAAGAAAGACAACACCACTGAAAGACAGTGCCAAGGGACTCCAGGTATAGTAAGGCTATACGATAAAAACTTTGGTAAGAGAAATTGTTAAAAACACACTGTAAGACAAGGGTATTTATGACTGAGTATAGAGCTAGGTTACATGCCCGCTCCCAGCTCAGGCTACAAAGCTTTTCTGACCATCCTCAGAACAAAGAGAGAATTTCAGAATCAATATAATTTAATCAAAGCTCACCAGGAGCACTAGAGAGAGAATATTTGACTACTTTCAACAATTGCTCAAAGGCAGTAACTCCTGAGAGGACTAAGTAGACAATCACAGAAATATATCCTGTAGGACACAGTGCCTACCCTCATCTAATTCACCGTTTCTCTTGATGTATCTTTTCAAACTTTCATAGCTCTTTATCTGTTCCTTTCCCTCTCTGATAGCAAATCTTTGTCTAATTTATTTGTTCTGTTCCAATAAAAAGATATAGACAATGGCTAGGATAAAGAGTCTTCAGAGATTCTCATATGAGAAAGGCTACAATTCAATTCCTTCAATGAATTCTGGGTTAACACAAATTACTCTGAAAGAGAGCAAGACACTCTCCGTGGCTCAATTATGAAAATCCTTAATCACAGAGGATAGAACCCAGTTTCTTTTCTCATTTATTTATTATCAGAATTCTCAGTTATCTTATTTATTTGTTTCTTAGGGGGGAGAGAGAGAGAGAGAGAGAGAGAGAGAGAGAGAGAGAGAGAGAGAGTTATTTGTAGAGCATCCTATAGAAAACTGAGAAAAGCAGCCATGACTTTTTTTTTCCCAGAAATTTACCTGGTAGAGGCATTATTTTCTTCTAATGAAACAGTGTCAATTTAAAACCCAAACCACTTCTAGATAAATGTCTAAAGTGTTCCTCATACAAGGCTCTGTGAGTAAGCATGAAATAAAAATGCTGTCATTGTTATATTGATGATGAGATTAAAAATAAATCTTTAAATATATTGAGTATCACAAGACTTTCCCCAAATCCCTCGACTATAAAGTAGAGACACAAGACCACCATCATCACAGGTTATGAGGATTCAAGGTAACTGAAAATGGCCCTGACCAGGGTGGCACAGTTGGTTGGAGCATCATCCCATGTACCAGAGGGTCACGGGCTCGCCTCTCAGTCAGAGTACATGCCTAGGTTGTGGGTCTGACCCATGGTCAGGACATATATGGGAAGCAACTTAGCGATGCATATCCCCCACATTGATGTTTTCTCTTTCTCCCTTCCCCCCTAAGAAACAAACAAACAAACAAGATAACTGAGAATTCTTGGCCAATCAATAATTCCCAGAAATAATGAGCATTTTCTCTTTCTATTTCTCCTCTTGGTTCTGGACCTCAGCAGATCCATATGCAGATACATATGCACATATCACAATACCATTATAGAACTTTTTCTATTTCAGCCTCTACCTCTCTTCCCTTCCCTATGCCCAGCCTGTGGCAAAAACTCATACCCATGGCTCTCCCAATGAGAAAAGCATCAACAAAGCCTCCATCCACCTGACCAAATAACAAAGTTACAAAGTAAATAATGACTAACCAAGAGTCTTTAATCCCTTCTTTATTCTCCTTTCAGAGATGCTAAAGCTCAACCTATTTTTTCCTTCACTGGTAAAACAGGAAAAGCTCTTGGGAGAAACTGGCCCAGTCATTGACAAGTTAGGTATTATCATTTCCCATTTTACAGATGAAGCAACTGAGGCCCCTAGAAGTTAAGTGACTTGCCAAAAATATCACAAGCAAATGGCAACAACTGAACAAAAATCCAGCTTTCATGCTTCCTAAAACAATATTCCCATTTCCTACATTGTAGGTTTTTAGCCAGATGCTCAAGTATTCTCAATTCATCAAAGTCTGCAAAGAGTTGGGAGGACACTGGTATTCCTCAATTTTTATTATTTCAAATCTCAACAACCATTTGATTTTACAACATCAAAAATGCTTATCTATTTCATTGTGGTGGGTTTCAACCACCTGTAATTGACTCTGCCACCCTTAGTTAATGGGCAATTCATCAGTGCAAGGTCACCATCTAGTGGTAAAAGCCACTCACTGCTGGCTACACAGCACATCTTGACATTCTTCTAAGCTCCCCTCTTTACCCTATTCCCACACCAACCTCCCACCCCAGCAGTAATTTCCAGAAGACTTCCAGAAATAATTTACAAAGGAAATAAGAAATTTCCAGTTATATAAAACATAAAGTGATTTTAAAATTATTTTGTGATTTAGGCATTTACTAAGTTGATACACTTAGACTCACATATAGATAATGATCTATCCTATCAGCTGATTGCTATTAGCAGCCTGGAGCTTGAGGAGACATACTACATATGAAGCACATGGCAGATAATTGTTGATAAACACAACTTGAGGTCAGTGCTGGATTCGACTTCACTAAAGAGCTCTACCGTCTCAGCAACTTCCTGAGAATCTAGCAAGTACTGAGAATTGAGAAGAGCAAAAACGACTACTTCATTAAAAAAAAGAAAGAAAGAAAGAAAGAAAGAAAGAAAGAAAGAAAGAAAGAAAGAAAGAAAGAAAGAAAGAAAGAAAGAAAAGAAAGAAAAGAAAGAAAGTAGCCTTGGCCGGTTTGGCTTGGTGGATGGAGCGTCGGCCTGTGGACTGAAGGTCCCAGGTTCGATTCCGATCAAGGGCACATGCCCAGGTTGCGGGCTCGATCCACAGTAGGGGGCATGCAGGAGGCAGCCAATCAATGATTCTCTCTCATCATTGATGTTTCTATCTCTCTCTCCCTCTTCCTTCCTCTCTGAAATCAATAAAAATATTTTTTTAAAAAAAGAAAGTAAATTCTGATTCTACTCTAAAACAAGTATTTATTGAACACATACTAGAGGCTTAAATAATATGAGGTGTGTTAGGTAAGTATTAAACAATCCTCTAGCAATCTCGCTTTTGCCCACAACTCTCTATTCCATAGAACCTACTATCTTAGTCAATAATATTCTAATAACTAATGTATGGTGTTAGATTAGTATGAAATTTATCAGGATGATCATTTAGTAAGTTATATAATGTCTAATCACTGGGGTAGACACATGAAACTAATATTATATGTCAACTGTGATTGAAAAATTTTAAAAATGATTTTGTATTAATTAAACAAACCTGTTTTAAATGTCAAATTCTTTTTTCTGTCTTAAATATTATGAGCTTCTCTACAGCCATTAGCACCATTGATCAAGAGCTCTTCCTAAGACTCTTTCCTATCTTTAATTCCTTGACCTTCACTTTCTTGATTGTATGCCCACCTCTCTGATCACACTTCCAATATCTAGTACCCCCCCCACCAATGCCTCTCAAGGTATGTATTCCCCAGAGATCTAGCTTGGGGCTCCTTCTCTTTTCATTAATTTCACTTTATCTTGACAATCTATCACATTTGTGTCTTTAACTATCATATGTATATAAAAAAAAAAGTCATATATATCCCTGACTTTTCCTCTAAGCTCTAGTTTCATATTTTCAACTGCCTACTGGGTATCTCTCACTAGAATTTCAAACTCAACATGCCTAAATCAGAGATGGGCAACTTCCCCTCCAAACTCAACTGCTCTGTGTTCACCATTTCAATCCATGGGGCTCTGTACTTTGTTACTACTTTAACTCCTTCCTTTTCCAAGGTGCTCTCACCTAATCAGTTCCAGGGGCAGTCATTTCTGTATCTGCATTGATCTCTCACCATCCCTTCCTGCCTTTCCCCAAGGCCATTACTCCGATCCAGGTCCTCATTCTCTTCCACTCTGGCCACATCATTCAAATATCATTTCAAATATTATTCACTCTACGTATGTTTTTTGAAAACCTAATGTGTACCATTTATTAGGTTCTAGGACTATAGCAGGGACCAAATGAAACAGCAGCCTTGTTTGATAGGGTTTATATCTTACTACAAGAAAAGAGAAAATAAACAAATATGGGGAATGAGGAAAAGCATAAAAACATTTTCATTCTGCCACCTTGATTCAACAAAATAAGATCTCTATCATTATCTCAAACCTTTAGTGTTTTAATTATTCTACTCTACCCATCGTAAGTACCTATAATAAAAAATAAAAATTGAAGTTGTACATAGTTGATGGAAAAAAGTGGAAAAGCGAAAGTCTATATTGTTTCCCTAAACCTCAAACTCTTTCTTAACTTTAACATTATTTTCATAAATTAAGAAACAACTTCTAAACTTCTCAGAGTGGATAAATTAATTAGGCAAAAAACAAAATTGTGCATGTGCCTTAATAGGTCTAAGGCTGTGAAACAACCAGCTTTTGTTACCAGGAGGCAAATTAGTAGTGGATGCCTGTTTTGATCATTTAGTTGGAAACCTAATAGTCTAAATTATGTTTATAGTCCTTACTAGAAAGTATCAGCCCATCAAACTGATACTCATTGAGCCTAAGAAGCAATCAACAAGATGTGTATTTGCTCATATTTTCAGTATTAAATGCCGATACCTAAGTCTTTATATACTTGAGTGATTCATTCTTTCTTTCATTGAACAAGTATTTATAGCATGCCTACTATGTGCCACATAAGTCTGGTTTCCGGGGTAGAGCAATATGACATTGTAATTACCCTCAAGACATTTGCAGACTAGCATGACAAGGATCTGTGGAACAGTGAAAGAGATGAGAGTTATAATAAAAGTTCACATAAAGTTCTATGGGAGGAAATGGACAGGAGTCAAGCAAAGCTTCACCAGAGACTCTTGGGCTGGGTGATCTTGAGAGTTGAGAGTTTCTCAATAAAGATGAAGAAGATAATGCAGACAGAAGGAAAGATGTCCTCGGGGCATGACATAACAGGACTGGGGCAGCTGCCAAGACAGGACTTAGAGTCCCCACATAGAGTCCCAACATTAGATAACAGAGGGAGGAATAAATCAGTTATCAAACTGAAACAGAAATATCCATACAGGGTCATACTTGGACAAAATTGAGATATTGGCCAGTTTCCAATGTTAGTTTGTTTGACACATACCAAGATGACCATGCGATATGAATAGACAAACACATGAATCTACTCCAAAAACATAAATCGCTGGTAACTTTTCAGCCACTGACTCTGCCTTAAATCATTTCATAATTCCTCCAAGATCTTAAATTAACATACCATCAGTGTGCCCAGTTTTCCCAAGACAACGATGAATTTATTAAAAGAAACTTTAGCGCTACCCGCTGGTTTGTGTTATAAATTGTTTGGCTGTTTATGTTGTTACCACAGCAACAGGTAAACAGTTAAAACTGGCATAGAACACGGGGTACTGCTAACATATTGCTTTATGAAGTACTTTCTGGTAGTATTGCCATTGGAAGAGTTTAAGATAACATAATGAGCCACTGTCTCTGAGGAGAAATCAAAACAGAAATAGAGGGAGTAAAACAAGGGGCTGGAACCTAAGGGGGGTTCATGGACCATATCCTGTGTCAAGGAACTAATAGCTCTTACTGGGAAAATATCTGAGGCAAAGAGTGGGGTAAACAATGTTCATAATGCCAGTGTGAACTTCACATCCCAAAGAAGGGAGGGTACTCAGGCTTTCCAACCTAATTGACCAGGGGTCATTTTTTCACCTAGAGGCTTGGGGACCATCCATGAAAAATCCATTGAGGAAATGCTGAGTTAGATAATATTATAGTTTTAAAAGCTATATTAAGAAACTTAAATTAATATTATTAAGTGAACGAAGCCAATTTGAAAAGATTTTGTATTGTTTGATTCCAACCATATGGCATTCCAGAAGAGGCAAAACTATGATAGTTAAAAAAAAATCAGTGGTTGCCGTGGGCTAGAGAGCAATGAATAGGCAGAGCACACAGGACTTTTAGAGCAGTGAAACTATTCTATAATGGCAGATACATGTCATTTTACATTTGTCCAAACGCATAGAATGTACAACACCAAGAGTGAACCTAATGTGAACCATGGACTCTGGGTGATGATGAAGTGTCAGTGCAGGCTCATCGGCAGTAACAAATGGCCCTCTCTGGTGGGGGGTGTTAATAGTATGGGAGGCTGTGCACGTGTGGAGTCATAGGCCATGTGGAAAATTCTCTGCACTTTCTGCTAAATTTTGCTGTGATGCAATTGGTCTAAAAAAAAACTGCTCTGAAAAATAGTCATTTTATTTTAAATAGTTAAAATTCAGACAGGGGAAAGAAACAGAGGCAATCTGGTACAGGCCTTCCCGCCTCTGCATCTTTTTCTTCCCAATCTTAACTGGGCATCAGGAGGCTCAGCTGCAGACCCTGCAGTCGCTCTGGCTGAGTGACCTTGAGTAAGTCACTTCACTTCTCTGAGCCCTTAGCTTCATCACTTCGTCACTCTAGTGAGAGTTGAACTACATGCTCATGGGGGTACTTTTCATGCTAACTTTGACTCTTCACTAAAAGAAAGCCTGTCCTTGAAACCTCTCACAGCAGAAAAGGGGCATAGAGAGGGGCGGGAGAGGCCAAGGAGAGGAAACAAGGAAGGGTTCTGCATTGTTTTTCCCCAAAGTCAGTTCCCTTTATCAAATGATTTTTTTTCACAGACCAGAAATACAAAATAAAAGTAGAAACAGACCCCACCTAGGAGCTATTTAAGGAAAATATGTCTAAAAACTTCTACATTCACTGTAGTGGGGAAAACCAAGTAAAATGGCGTTAAAGGCAAACATTCAATACATCATTTTAAACCAAAAATAAATGAACATATGAAATGCCATGCACAGCACACACCATTTCTTTTTTCCTTTTTTTTTTTTTTTTTTTTTTTCATTTTTACAGTTGTTGCATTCACACCAGCCCTGCTGCCTGCCTGTGTCACTCCCTGGTGACAGGCACTGGGCTTGTTAAGGAACAGCCCAGGGGCTGTGAGAGTGCCCAGGTATTCTGCTGCATGCTCCCTGCAGCCTGTTCCGTTTTTCATCCTCCAAGCAAGTCCATGATGTGCAATCCTGCCTCACACTGCCAAGGTGGGGAGAGCACTGACATTTTAAAGTGTGAGTTTAGAATGCCTGCTTCCCAGGAGTCACTGATGATAATCAAATACTGTCAGATCAGATTGCTTTTGGAAATATCCAAAGTTTGGTTTTCATAGATTAAAAAATATCCTATTTTATCAAATTATTTTTGAAATAGCTTTGCATTTTGACACAGTGTTCTCATACATTAAGAACGTACACATGAGGGGGATATCAAGATAGATTTGCTTGATATTGACAATTGGTGAAACTGGATGATGGGTACATGGGGATTCAATATACTGTTCTTTTTAGTTTATATCTGTTTAAAAGTTTGCCCATTAAAGTTTTAAAAATAGAGTGAATTTGGAAACTCTAAAATGTACCCATGTCGAATTTTCCAAATATATTTGTAAGTTCCATGAATAAAACTAGATGGCTGAATAGATCGGGGATTGACAATCCTCGGCCTGTGGGCCAAATCTGGCCTATTTTTTGTTTTTGTGAACAAAGTCTCCTTCCAACTTAGCCTCATCTTCTTTGAGGAACATCTGTGTCAAGCAAGATCCCTTTCCCTGGGAAATAGGTCTGGGACTATTGGTACCCAAGAAGAGCAAGAACAATGTACCCACTTCACAAATCTAGAATACTGGAAGATTCCAAAGAATTTTAGTGTTCGCAATATAAATCATCCCAACAGCAATCCTACTTCAAGCCTAATGCCATCACAAGGACCAGACCGAAGAGGGAAAGTGGCAGAGGTTAAGACTTACAAACTTGCAGTTCTGCTCAAAGTGATTCGCTACCAACTCAAAACTGAGGCATAGGACCAGATGGCAAAGCTTGGACTCCCATTGCTCTTCCTCTGAAGTCATGGAGCTCAGAGACTTTTATTTTGGGGCTGAATTTTCACAGAAGGAGTTACCCACCAGCCTCATGTACTGTTTTAAACTGGGGAAATGAGAAGAGAAAGTAAGCTGTTGGACACAGGACACTAAGAGCTAGGGAGTAGAGAGGAGAAAGAAGAGGATGAGCTTGATGGGAGTGGAAAAGGCGAAGAGGAAAATCAGGGGATGTGGAATAGCAAAAATAAGAAGCCAAAACTAAACTAGATAGAGGCCATTCTTCTACAGTATTACTGCAGAAGACACTGAAGACCCAAGGTACCAGAAAGGGGTGAGAGGGAGGAAATTCAGGGTAGCATTCAATAAATAATGACTGAGCCATGATCACCGAGCTAGGTGCTGTGGAGACAAGGTAAATAGTGTCCAGCCCTGACCCCAGGTGCATCCTCATGAGGGAGAGAGAGAGCTGTAAATGGGAAATTACAATACGGTATGATGGTTTCAATGGGGAAGGGAAGTTCTGAAAGCAGGGCATCTAACCCAGGGATGTCTTCATGGAAGAAATGTCATTATCAAGACCAATACCTAAAGAATGCATGAATAGGAGCTAAGCAGGGGGAGGGAAGGGAAGGACATTCCAGACAGCCAGAATGACATAACAGGAGGCTAAGTATTCCTGGGTGCATTGGTGTGTGGCCATCCCTGTTCGTCTGGGCTGCCCTGGTTTGTTCTTGTTATCAATAATTAATTATCAAGTCACATTCAAAAAGTGTCCCCATTTTAGATAAGTTATGCGGTTTCTCTGTCATCTGGCAGAACATGGACGAAAAACAAGAAGAGGCAGGTGGTCACCTCCTTCTACCCCCCTACACCCCACCCCCCTATTTTCTGCTGCAAAAGAAATCTATGCAACGGTGCAAGTATGTTCTGGAAGGGTAGTCTGGCAGAATAACGAGTGGCAACCAAATTAAGAGCAGGTCCTGCCAGTACTGGAAAGAAACAGGAAGAGTAAGACTGAGGGGGAAGGCAAGTGTTTCTGAAAGCCTGAACCATGTGGAGCAGCCAAACTTCGATTCTCCCAGAAAGTGGTATAAAAGTGTCTCCGGGCAAAACCAGAGAGAACCTTGACTATATTGATCCATAGCACAGTGTTTTTTATTCTTCATATAAATTATTGGAGCAAACTTTCAGGGGAATTTAATGTTAGAAAATGGGCAAAGAGAGTCAGACCTAGACTTTCTGCCCCAACAAACAGGACAGGTGGAGAAGCCAGAAGGGAGTGGATCTTCCTAAAATGTTCTGTGGCCATCACAACAGAAGAGTATATAACCTCTATTACTGGGCAGACAATCATGTGAGTGCTCTTGAAAACCTAAGGCCTTTCGTGAGTTGGAGATGATAGAACAATAACTAAAGACAATTCTTTTATCACCTGAAAATAAGTGTTAGTTCTTAAACAACATTTATACAGCTCAACGCCTGGGTGATATTTTTCAGTGACCACCATAGGGCTTAGGAATAGAAATTGTGTCATCCTGTTCAAGGTGACTGAGATCTTGCCTTTCCCTCGGGTTTCAGGTGGGTAGAGCCAACCTGCGAGGCTGAGACAGGACATGTGAGGGACCCAGAATTGTCCTTGATTGTTGGTTCCAACTAATTCTGTCTTTCAGCAAGGGAATCTTGCCATTAGCACCTTTGTTTGCCTTCTTCCTGAACCCTCTCATCTCCCATCCCAGGTTCCTGACGGCTACTTATTCTTTTCTTTTGGATCTATGGAGTTCCTAAGCTATCCCCAGAATCACTAGGAAATTGACCAGTGTTACCAATGGCTGGTTCCATCACTTGTCATCATTCCCCTAGTCTCTACTTGTCTTGACCTGTCATGCCTTCATGTGCACCCACATTTCCATTCAGGCCCAGGGGAGATTTTGTCAGTCAAGTGGTGTCCTTTATAGATAAACCTTAATTAGCTAAAATATTCAAGGAGGGAGCACTGCTCACTCCAGTTAATCTGATTCTCTAGTAAACAAATGTTTTAAGACCAGGGCCAGAATTGCAGTGGGCTGTGGTAAAATGAAGAGATGTGAGGAAGACCATCACCACCTATTGTTTATGCCTAAAATCTATGGGTTCTTAGAATATGAAAAAGCTCACAAATAGCTTAGACATCACCTAGTCCAGCCCATCAATTTGCAGATATGAAACAGGTCCAGGGAGATTATTACCCAAATTCACATATTTCATCATAAAAAATAATACTTGTTACAACAGAAATGCCATGTGTGATAGGCAGGTACCACCTCCAGCTGCTTCTGATGACCAGCAGGGTCCCTCTTTGCCTTTGTTGCAGTTATTTGTCAAAAGTCTAACACATGGTCCCCAGTATGTTGTCAAGAAGGGAAGCACAGAGGCTGGCACTCATATGGAAAGGGGACCTAAGGATAATGTGTCATTCATTCCAGCACCTCTTAGAAATTTTTCTGTTTGGGTCAATTTTTCTGGAGGGCTGGAAAACTTGCGAGAAAAAACCATTGGCCTGGTCACTTATTCTTGGTTAGTCCAAGAAAAGGATAAAATTGTTCTTGTTACCCATAGCAAGTTAGGTATGGCCAGTAAAAATCAGCAGTCATATGGACTTCAAGCAACAGCAAACATTCAGAATTTGCTGGTACAGTGCAATATTAACTAAGACCACTACTGAAAATGAGAGGGAAATGGGAAATTGGGAATAGAACAAAAGGAGAAACAATAGGGTTGTTTTCTAGATTGTACTGAGACTTCACACTATAACTTTCAAGTTGGAACCAGGTTCATTTTCTGGTTAAAAATACCTGTTTATACTAAGGTGCCCTGTGGACATGTCTTCTCAAGTGTCACCGTGGCTAATAGCAAGTTTGTTGGTGTAAAACCTACAAAACCATCACTGACCCAGAGGACTCCTCAGAGAGCGGTCACTCTTAAAGAGGCATAGTCCAGTAAACTGAAATGTATTTCCAAAATGACTGTGCTTGTGTTTCTCAAATACTATGAATGGGGATGGGGATGGGGATGTATCTTGTGAAGTTTCTTTCCTCCCCATTCACTTTCCTCATACCTGTAGTTATAGAGTACCTGCCTCCCTAATCCCAACCTTTCAAAAATCTCTTCTCCCAGCTCCATCCAAAGCCTCTTGCTTCCCTCATCACTTTACCTTCCATTCAACCACATCACAAAAGTCTATAAAATCTACCCAGTGGCGGCAGAACACTGTTTCAAAAAGGGCAGAGAAAAAATTAAACAAGCAAAGCCAGGCCTGCTTCTCCCCCTCCCCTTAGCAGAATTGATGCAGGAAAGGCTGCACTCTTATTTGTGAATCCATTTGACCCAGCTTAAGTGAGATATGGGTATTTTTGCTAAATATTTAAAACAAGCTATTAAAGAATAATTTTTTTAAGATAACAGCATGACTCTGGTACAAATATAAGATGGAACCTGTATGAAAAAATATTTAACTTATTAATGAGAAAACCAACGGAGAATCAAGAGCAGACACACATAGGCAATCAGGACCACCAAAATGATGTAAATTCAGACAATGAAAGATGCACACCACAAGAAGACCTGATAATCCAGAAGGGGGCACTATACAACACCTAGTAATCCATTGAAGGGACCCTGTAATATTTTTCCCCATTAAAAAGTTGTTCAATTTCTCCTGACAAGGTCTAGCATTTCTGTATTGACAAGCACCTTTCCCAAGGCTTCTTTGTGCGAGCATCTGATTGATTTCTTTGCCAAAATAGCCAATCCAGATGTGGAAAGAGCTGTTGCTCATTTTGGCAAAATTCATTGGCACCCTAAGTACTCTGCAGTCCCACCACACTATCCAAAAAAGCAGGGAAGAATCCCATTCCCTGAACTTTATATAATATTGATACATAAGTCCCCAAGAAAGTATGCCTTTTACCACTAACAATAAAGTTTGTGAATTTGGTGACATAACTCACCCAGTCTTCATTTTTAGACTTGTCTTCCTAGCATCCAGGTATCCCACCATAGGGACTGGACTGAGTGTTCATCGCTATCCACATTCAAAATCAGCACTCCATTTCAACTGAAAGACTGACCCCAACTAACAGGACCCAATTCATTTCCTCGATATCCCATAGAAATATATTATAGGCATACCTCAGGGATATTGTGAGTTCCAGACCACCACAATAAAGCAAGTATCACAATAAAGTAAGTTGTAATCCTTTTGCTGCTGGTGGAGGGTCTTGCCTTCAATTTATTTTTTTTTTAAATCAACATTTTTAAAGAGCAACAAAGCTAAATACAATAAAGCGAGGTATGCTTGTATTGGAAGTACAACTCACCATTCCTTGGGATTCATCTCAGTCCTAAGGTTAGAACAGTTTCACCTCAAGCCAACAGCCCTTCTACTTAGAAATGTCTTCCTAGAGAGGCAGTGCCATGCTGCGGAGGAGTTCCACCTTTGTCCTCGGAAAGACCAGGATTTAGTACCAGATCGGTTATTAAAATCAGAATAATAGCATCAAACTTTCAGGGTTGTTATGAGGATAAAAATGAAATAGTATCTATACCAAAGGTATATTTTAATGCTTCTTATCCTGTTGGTCACTCTAGGAACTGGCAGCTGCCCTGGCTTTGCTCCCATCAGTGTATTTGTCAGTTGCAGTCTGCATCTCATCTCCATAAAGGGCCTCTCATCTCCCCTCCCAGATGGTTCATGTGTTTCCTATCTCCCCTTTGCTCCAGGCTCAATGTCTCCCACTTCACTTGCTGATGAATGTGTCCACAGGCCTGATGGTCTGCCTGCTGTACTGCATACCTGCCCTGACGCGAGCCCTCAGCAGTTATGCATCCATAAAAAGAAAAGCTACCTCTTTCCTTTCACCCAAGGCTCAAGGCACCCAGTTCTGAGCCATTGAGACTGCCTTGGTTTTGAATGGAAGTTTGTCAAAATCCTCCTAAAGTGTTCATATGCAATTCCGTTAGCAAGAGGCTTCTGTAGAGATGACAATAGTAATGAAATATACTGATTAGAGCAGCAAAGCTCAACTTTTTAGCAGTCAAAATTATACCTTTTCATTAAATTGAGGCCCCAGGGAGCAAAAGAATGATAATTAAACAGACTTATGATGAAAAGGTACAGGTAACATCTTCCTGTTCAAAGCAATCAGAAGCAGAGACATGCGGAAAAAGAAGCATGGTATGCAGAAAGCTGGAAGAGCTGCTTCCATGGGACATTCAAATTGTGATCCCTTCTCCCAGCAGCCTCCTCTTCGCCACTCCTCAGAGGCCACCTCTGAGTCAGCATCAGAGCAGCATGCAGCATCTGTGAGCTTCACGAGAGATGCAGGGAGCTCAGCAGTAACAAAGAGAGCCCATGGAAGAAGCTCCAGAAGGCAACGTCCAGACTTACACAGACTATCACTCATTGCTCTGCTCAAGACTCACCAGGAGTTGGCTCTCACATACTGCATCAAGCCCTAATTGCTTAGCTGGACACCCAAGGTCCTCTCCAGGCCAGCAGAGGCCTGCTTTCTCCATCTGTGTTGGTTAGAGCATCATTCCAATGTGCCAAGGTTGTGAGTTCTATTCTCAGTAAGGACACATACAAGAATCAATCAATAAATGAAATGCATAAATAATTTGAACAACAAAATTTCTCTCTCTCAAAAAAAAATCAATAAATGAATTTCTTGCCTACAAAATTGTGCTACCCAATTTTACAGATTAAAAAAAAATCCAGGGAGATAAAGCAACTCATCAAGGGTAGGACAATTTGTAAATGACAGATCAGAATTCAAACTCGGGTCAGTCTGACTCCAAAGCATGTGCTCCTTCCAAGGATTTTTATCACTGTCATCATTGTCACCATAACCATGCTCATCTGCATTGGCATTGAGCCATTTAGCTACAGAGAGACCTTTAATTGACATTCTCTGTATCTTTGCAGGCAACAGGCTTTGGGTGAATAATGGAAGACATGAACTTATCCATAACAAGGCACAACCCTTCACATTTTCTTCAGCCCCTTTCCAGAAGGATCCATCAAAGAGGCAAAGAGCACCAGTTCCAACAGGCCCTCTCCCAAAATGTAATTATCTAACCTTTGACTGACTCACTGATTGACAATGGTGAAGACCTGGGTCATATAAATACACAAATAACTAAAAGGTAATATGAGGAAAGGATAATTCCTTGCTCTACTAGATCCTAGCTGTGTGTACCTGGGTAAGTTTCTTTACTTCCCTGAGCTTCATCAGTAACTTAAGATCCTTTAAGTCTCCGCAAAAGGGTGTGAGGTTAAGTGCTATATAAATGTTGAAAATTAAGATCCTAAATGCTCGCATTAAGGAGTAGATTCAATCTTACCTCTTTTGGAGAAGATATTTAACCAAATAATCAAAGGGATTTTTGAAGAACAATACTTTTAAAAGGATAAAAATCATACCTTTTGCACAAATATAAACTAAATGTGCCAAATATTTTATTTAAATCATTAGGTAATGAGGGAACTAGTACAATGATACAATCAATTCAAGAGAGAATTCAAAGAACACACACATGTAGACACAGGAAAACTGAAATGCATTTACAAATAGATGTGGTCAATATGCACATGGCAGTAATCATGCATGTTATGGGACAAATTTTACTTGCATTTCTATAGACAGTGATTATTTGTATTATACTTAGAGTTCTACAATTTGCTGGTTAAATAATACATCAAACATAATAGGAGTAGACCACTATAGAATCAGATAATCCAGGTGACAAGACCTAGAATTCCATAGGGTACCCAGTAATTTCTTATTGTCATTATAAAGTCTTTTACATGATTAACAATATCCCATATTTCCAAGATCCTATTCCTATGGGAGAAGCAAGAAAAGAGTGTCAGAGTCAACAGTGAAGGAAAAAAATTCATCTGAAGAGTCAGAGCCTCATAAACCAGACCTTGCTTCACTGGCCCTACTGGACATCCTTGTTCAGTGAGCTCACCTCAGCATGCCATCTATGAGAGCCCACCTTGACTGAGTGCTCTTGAGCATCCTTCCATGCCTTAACCCATCATTCTCTCTGAAGGAGGTATTCAGAAATGGTTTAGGATTAGGTCCCAGCTACTTAATAAATCATTGTTGCCCAAGAAACAGTACCATCAGTATCACCTGGAGCTTGTAAGAATGCAGGTTCTCAAGAGGCTAATGGGGGGAAAAGGAGGACCTATCTAATACTTTCAACAATTAAGATTTTTAAATGCAGATTTTCAGGCCATGTCTCCAGCCCCTGAATCTGAATCTACATTTTTAACATGATGTATGAAAATAAACATTTGAGTGGCTTGAGTAATCATATTAAAGCTCCACCACTAATTAACTGTGTCACCTTGAGCAAGTCAATTCATTTCTCTAGGTTTCACTCAGTTTCCTTGTCTGTAAAATAAGAAGGTCAGGTCCCTGGTCTTAGAGGTCCCCTCCTAGTCTCTGAACCCATCTTACAAAGATTTTTTTCTCTGATGTCAAGACCCAAAAGCTAATGTCAGGCCACCAACTTCTGGAGCTTGCAGCATGAAGAGATTTAGATAAACCTTGCTTACATTTTTCCTCTTGTGTCCTTCTCCAGGGAAGATAAATTGACAAAGAGACCTAAAGACATTATCCTGCTTTCTGAAGCACCAACAATGTGCCCAGATTTCCTGAGAGCCAAATGAGTAAGAAATCTCACCATCTGCTTTCAAGTCAGGATTTTCCACAGTTTTGCTCCCTGATTGAATGTATTGCTTTTTAAAGTCCCAAAATAATCAATTCTGACAAGAAAGATTCAGATATGCTTTTCAAATTATAAAAACACACACAACACACACAAATTTCCTGACAACCTGATAAGATGAGAAAGTGAATTACCAGCTTGTTATTTTTAAATGTATTCATTTTCTTCAAGCAAGCCTACTTGTTCTTTGGGGAACCTCTGACCCCAGTTACAGCATATAACACAAAACTTTACAAAGCCCTGTCTTCACCATGGCAACACAGAGCCCCCTCTGTAGTGAGTCAGAACTACACTTAGTCCATATTTGGGGGATGTGGAGGGGGGAAGAGGAGGAACACGTAAGGATGCTTCCAGGTAGATACAAACAGTGCTACCCACATGCAGATGAGGTGTTTTCCCGCCTTGACCTTCATTACATGCACATTGCAAAGTGTCCTTCATCACATGCACATTGCTGCTATCCCAAAATGGGTTCCCAACCGAATTCATTGTCTACTCAAAAAGTATACAGAGCACAAGGATTTGGTACCAATGGGTTCCACAACAATGTTTAAGCCCTTACTGTAGCTATAAAGCCCACATTTGTCTATTCCATTCTCTCTCTGCCCCTTGGATACCACAACCCACCTGCTGTCAGACTGATCTCCTGTCTCTTCAGATTATTCAACAGTTTAATGAGAATTTATAGAACACTTACTCTCTGCCAGGTCCTATGCTTAGAGCAAAACAGACATTATCCCAGATCTCTTGTGAAGCTCAGAGTTTGGTGAGACACATGAACCTAACAGTGACACAGACACAGTCACTTCAGCGTGGAATTTCAGCCTGTACCAGTGGGGCCTGATCTGGTCCTGACATTGAAGAGGGCTTTTGTGGTGGATTCATTTCTTGAACAATCAAAGTACTTCCAACTCAATAAATTAATAAAATCAAATAAAGCAAAGAAAACTAGAGAGAGACTAAATAAAGATGAAAGAAAAAATGGGGAATAAGAAAATAGAAGTAAATACAGTGGCACAGGCTGACTAAAAGCTCATGTCTAGATGGGATAAGGAACATCTACAATTCAATAAATAGAAACACAACCCAATATAAAAATAAGTAAGGAACTTAAATAGTCACTTAACAAAAAGATATCCAAGTGGTTAATAAATATATGAAAAGTTGCTTACCCTCATAAACCTTTAGCAAAATTAAAGTTGAAAACATGAGATTTCATTCCCATGAAAACAGCTAAAATTAAACAGATTAACAATATCAAGTGTTGCTGAGAATGAGAATCAATAAAAACATTTATATCCTGATGGTAAAAGTATAAACTTGTACAACCACTTGAAAAACTGGTAGTATTTGTCAAATATAAAATTTTAAAAAATATATATTAATATATATAAGCATATATATATATATATATATATATATATATATATATATATATAAAACAATGTATAAAAATCTTCATAGCAGCATCATTGATAATAACCCAAATATCCATCAACAAAGAATAGATATAGTTTGGTATATTTATATCATGAAGCAATCAAAATTCATGAACTATTACTACATGCATATGAACCTTACAACTGAATACCTCAGAGAAGCCACACACAAAAGCATACATACTATATAATTCCATTTATATAAAATACTAAAAAAAAAAAAAAGCAAAATGATGGTATTAAAAGTCAGAATGGTAGTGGCTGTAACTGAGAGGGGTTCGTGAGAGGGGGACTATAAATGGTGTCCCTGAGTGCTGGTTACTTGGGTGTCCACTTTTTTTAATAACGTGAGCTACAAACTTTTGATGTGTGCATTTTTAACGTGGTTATACTCCAGTTTTAAAAGTCTATTTTAAAAAAGAAAAAACTGCAGCCCTGCTAGTGTGGTTCAGTGGTTGAGTGTCAACCCATGAACCAGGAGGTCATGGTTTCTAATCCCCGTCAGGACACATGCCCCAGTTGTGGGCTTGATCCCCAGTGTGGGGTATGCAGGAGGCAGCCGATCAGTGATTCTCTTTCATCACTGATGTTTCTATCTCTCTCTCCCTCTTTCTTCCTCTCTCTGAAATCAATGAAAACATATCTTTTAAAAATGTTTTTAAAGAAAAATCTTCAACAATCAAAAGTACTTTTATATTTTTAAGTATGTTTACTTCTATTGGATTAAGCCACTGGAACTGTAGAGTTTGTTACAACAGCTAAAGCTATTCTAATACAGAACCTTAGCAGTTGTCAACATTCATTGTATAGATAAGGGAACTATGGTCTGGAAAATTAAGGGACTTACCGAGTGTCACAGAGCTAGTTAGTGAAAAGATCTGGTTTGTTATGCTACAAATCCAGGTGGTCATTTTCTTTATCGCTCTCTCTGTCTCACTGACCCAACTCACTTAACACTCTCATCCCTAGTGGCTCCCAGAAAATAAACCGTAATAGAAAGTGATATCCACCGACACAGCAGACAATTTCATATCATAGTACCTACCCTGAAATTACCAGGTGTCTTTCTGTAAACCTTGGTCATCGAGTTTGGTGTAACACACTTTGAAAAATAATACTTTTTCCAAAATGAAAACTTCATTAGCTAATCCCAGGTGTATATGTATACTCTGCAATCATATGTATATTCTGCAATTTTTTTACCTATTAGCATCAAGATGGACTGAACTATTGTGATTAAACCAAATTATGCCCTATAATGTCTTTTAAAAAGTGTTATCAAAGGAAAACTCATTTAAAATAAACATGTGAGGATAAAAAAAAAGAAACTATGAAGAAAATCACGTGTCTTAGCCATTCAAAAAAGCAAACTACATAATCTTAAGCATTCTTAGAAGACCTGGTAGCATTTGGGGTGTTTTCTTCCCAGTGAAAATCTCAACCTCACCCAGGCAGCTGTCCTGGATGTTTAGTTTAACTCAGACACCCACTGGAGGCTGAGAGAGTGGGCCAAATGGAACCCCACCCACCCACCATCTTTCCCAGGGCTGAGGTTCTGGGATATGGGAGTTAAATGCAGAGTCCTCCTGGTGAGAGCTGCCCTGGTCTTATCACAGGAAAACTCAGCAAAACAGGTTTGTGTCATAATGAAGCCAGACTTCCAGTCTCCTTTTTTTATTATTATTATCACCCTCTGTTTTCTTGAGCATTGCTGTTATGGACTTCTGTCTCCCCCTAAAATGTTGAAGCCCTACTTCCCAAAGTAACAGTATTTTGAAATATGACCTTTTTAACCTTCATTATTTCCCTAAAGGTCCTAAGGGCAAGGTCCTAACCCAGTAATCAGCAAACTCATTAGTCAACAGAGCGGCAAACCGCGGCTCGCAAGCCGCAGTTTGCCGACCACTGTCCTAACCCAATAGGACTAGTGACTTTATAAGAAGAGAAAGAGACTTCTCCCTCCCTCCTTACCCACAGAGGAAAAGTTACGTGAGGACATAGAGAGAAGGTGGCTATCTACTGAATCAGCTGGACCATGGACATCAAGCCTCCAGAATGGTAAGAAAACAAACATCTGTGGCTTACTCACCCAGCCTGTGGTATTTTGTCAAAGTAGCCTAAACAGACTAATATACTTGTCAACCTGAACAACTATGTTGCTGCCAGATCATCTCCAGGCAAAATCCTCCCTTAGTAGCATTTGCATTTTCAGAGAAAGTACTTAGAGACCCCCAAGTTTTCAGTATCCAAGAGTTTGGTCCAAGAATTCACGTAATGGTGAAATTCGAGACATCATGGAGGGCCTGGTAGAAGTCATGGATAAGAAATTGACAGGCAATTTGGATGAGCACATATCAGAGAAATTTAAATGCCCAGCTGAGTGGAATTTATTTTAGAGACAATGATGAATTACTGAAAGTTTTTGAGAAGGAGTATCATGACCAAAACTTTACTTCAAGAAGGTAACTCTGCCAGCAGAGTAAACAATTTTTATTACTACTATTAACTCCAGTGATTTTTATGATAACTAGCAGGTATTGAATATTTACTCTTTGTCAAGCACTCTGTATGCACCATCTCTAATTAAGTGCGGGAAATTGTGAGAAAGACTTTGAAATGGACAAAAAAGGTTACTGGGTGACTCTGATGGAAATCTAGGTATAATCTGAGTTGTGATTTTTTGAGCTATTCTATAACTCTGTAAGATGTAGAAAACTGGTAATAACTAATACAAATAACTTTGTCCATTGAAATGCAAATGAAATATGCCCAGTGGAATGCAATTTATTATTGCCTTGTGGAAAAATTCAGTTTGCACCTATTTTTAAATTCATTGTGGCATCATTGCCTATTATCATACGTGGTTCTTTGAATATCCCTTTAAACCTATGGTATCATCTTACTGGTTCCGTTGTTAATTAATAAGTTACATAAAATCTTTGAAACATATTCATTGTATATTGCTATGTCATGATTTTACCTAATAATTCTCACAACTCTGTGAAATTAATCCTATTATTATCTCCTGCTTCTTTAAAAAAAAAAAAAAAAACACAAAAAAAAACAGCTTCAGGAAGAAAAGTAACTTGTGAAGGTCACATTGACCTTGAAATTGGGATGGGATGGCAGGCTACTTGTTTTTTCTGACCCCCAGATTGCCACCTTGATACCTGATCCCTGAAGCCTGTCTCTGAAGTCCTCCCCATCACCTCTCAGCTGAGAAGTTCTCTGCTGCATTATATTATCACTGTCCACAATATTCCCACCATCATCTGAGCCATCTGACCAAGTAATCACTGTAAACCAGTAACGGAAAAGCAATAGCCAGAATTGATGTTTGTAACTGAGATTTGGGCAGAGTCTCCATCTTTTCTGAATATTCTGTCAGGCACCACCATTTGAGCGTATGTAAGTGGGGAATGGCTGTGGGACAGGGCGATGGACAACACAGGTGAGCATTTACTCTGTCTGATAATAAATAGGTTAACACCATCCAGCACCATAAAGAGAGGCTCCACTTCTCTGCTTCTAATAACAGCATTGAAAGTATTAAAGCTGTTGTTCATGATGGTGATTCTAATCACTCACTTTCACATAACCCCAGTGGTAGCCTTCCCAAGTGAAACCATAAGATGACAATGATAATTCCTTAAAAGTGTATAATACTGTATGCTCTTTCATATCTATTATTATGAAATAGCCTTGGGAAACAAACCAAATTTATGTTATCTCCATTCTACAGATGTAGAAATTAAGTTCTATACAGATGAGGTGACTTGCCTAAAGTCAGCCAATAAAATATTGCAAAAACTGGATTCTTCTTAATTCAAATCAGGTTTCTACTATCGAAACCTGTTTCCCCTCGCCCCCCCCCCCATCCCATTGTTCTTCCCCCCTTACATACAAGTACACGTGCTCACATATATGCAATATTAACCTTGGGCCATATCAGCAGGTCAGTACACACAGCCCCTCAACTGTGCCCTCTGCATCTCACACTCCCCCACTTACCCTCAACCCCACTGCTCTAGGCTAATTCCTTCTGCTCCACTGGGGCTTCATTTACATGCCCCATCTTTCACAGCCCTGGACTGGATTAGCTCCTACTTGCTCCCATGGTGCCCTATGCCTCCCCCATGAACGTATCCATCACAATACAATGTAATTGCCTCTTTATTTGACTGTGTCACCTAATAAATTGTGAGCTCTATAAATGCAGAAACGTGGCACACTGAAGGTGATCCATAAATGCCTCGAAAACAGCTGCATCCTCGGGTCAGACCAAGTCTACCCGGTAAATCTCAAATGTACACCAACAGCTAGGCTCAGGAGCGGCTTTGAGTGAAGCTGAGCAGGCAAGTCTTGTGAATTTCCAACAAGCCATGTTTTCTGTAAGAAACAAAAATGTTCCCCCTCAGGCCCAGCATTTCCCCAGGCCCACATATATTCCCAAAGAGCAAATTAAGCTCTTCAGGACACTGTTTTCCAGATCACAGCCACCCAGGGAGCATCACGTAGGCCTTCAGGTAAGTCAAGGGATAAATGTTTTGCCTTTGGCTGTGTCACTAGTGAAATGGGATGAATCAGGCCTCCAGCCTTGGCTGGGAGCATAAATTTGACCTGAATTCTTTCTCCTGCCTCTAAGATCTGGCTTCTCCTTTCTGCCTATCCAAATGCCCCCCGTCTTCAATAAAAATAGCTAATATTTATTCAACAACACTTACTACCGTGTTTTCCCGAAAATAAAACATCCTCTGAAAATAAGACCTACTTACAGGTTTCCTTCTGAGTGAAATATAAGGCATCCCCCCAAAATAAGGCCCCAGGCTCTGTCTCAGAATGAAAATTAATTTACCATAAACTGGTCACTAGGGCCACCCTGACTGGCGTCTAGCAACCAGTGACGTTACGGGGAGTCCTGACGTCACTGCTGTGTAGAGGCGGAGCGGAGGTTGGAGTGAGCGGTGAGCGCGGGGCAGGAGAGAGGAGGAGACTTTCGCAGATGCGTGTAGAAGAACAGGAGGATTAGAGCAGACGGAACGTGGCAAAGGTGGTGAGTGCTGGTCTGTCTCTGGTGACACTACCTGGTGCTCGCGGCCGCCTTCATGATGACTGAAGGTTCTCAGTCAGTGGCAGACCCTGCTCCAGCCCAGATCCAGGCCCCAGCAAGCCCAGTGACGGTCCCCAGGCAGGCCCCAGGGGGTAAATGTCTGATAAAGGGGTAGGGGGGATGTCTGGTGAAGGTGTTCAGTGGCACAGGGGTGGGGGGAGGGGGATCACTTAAAATGACATAGGAGGATCAGAGGGGGCAATCAAAATGACACAGGAGGATCAAAAGGGGTTACTAAAATGGTAATCTCCCCTCTGATTCTCCTGTGCCATTTTGATTCCCCCCTCTGATCCCCCCTGTGTCATTTTGAGTGATCCCCCTCACCCCACCTTGATACCCCAATTCCTTTTTTTTTTACCCCTAGAAATGAGCGCAAAAAGAAAAAGCTACTCCGTGGAGTACAAGAAAGGAATCGTGGAAGACTCTTGGGGCCAAAATCTTACTGCTTTCTGCAAAGAGAAGATGTTGAGTATCCGATTGGTCCAAAAATGGCGAGCAGAGTATGGTAACCTCATTGAACAAGTGGACAAGGGAAATGCTAAAAAGCACAAGTGTGGATCAGGTCGGCAACCATTATTTTCTGAGCTGGAAGACCTGATCTGTGAATGGGTTGTTGACAGGAGAGCAAAGGCTTTGGTTGTGAATAGGGCTCAGATTCAAGAATTTGCCCTTGCAATGGCACCACAGTTTGACATAGCCCCCGAAGACTTCAAAGCATCACAACACTGGCTGGATCATTTCCTTCAGCGAAGTGAACTATCTTTAAGAAGATCTACAACATTGTTTAGGTTGGAAGATACTCAAGTTATTAAGCGAGCACTTGCATTCAAGTCCTTTATTGATGATGCTGACTTCTCTAAATACAATCTTTCCAACATGATTGCTATGGATGAAACTGCAGTGTTTATGGGCCAATCATCTCAAACAACAATTGAACAGTGGGGTGCCTCCTTAGCGTACATTCCCTCCATTGCTTACGAAAGTGCACGTGTTTCCTGTATTTTGGCAATTCGTCTGGAGGGCATTAAAATCCCACCTTTAATCATTTCTAAGGGCAAGAAGGAAAAGATTGAACGTGTTTTGGGCGTTTTTATTCTTGAAACTGAAAAAGCCTGGGCCACACAAGCAGTTAGAAGGAAGTGGGTCGATTTAATGCTGCCGCTTGTTATGCGAGGGAGCCAAAGAGGTCTGCTAGTCTGGGATGCAGGCAGCACTCACCGCGCTAAAGACATGAAGACATTTCTTCACGAAAGAAAAATAGATCAGATAATGATTCCCTCAGGAATGACGGCCTATCTCCAGACTCTTGATATTGCAATAAACAAGTCATTCAAAGACAATTTGTGCATGGAAATTAATGACTACATTGAAAATAGAATGGAGAGAAATTAGCGTGGAAACTTTGTGAAACCTAAACTGCAAGAAGTTGTGACTTGGGTGAAGAATTCATGGGAGAAAATCACTAACAGTTGCATTGCAAATGCACTGCGAGCAGGCTACCTTGACAAGAAGTACTCATTTAAAGACAGTGCTATTGCTAAACAAGAGACATTTGGTCCAATGATTCTGAAAGAAATGGAGTCACAAGAAATTCACCAGGAAATTCAGGAATTGGATTGTTATGATGATGTTCCAGAAGATGATGACATGATTGTCATTGAATAAATGAGTAAATTCTTGATACTGTAGGATTCACAGTTTGTCTGGTTTGTGTTGATAACTACCGTACTACCGTACCATATACAGGTAATAAATTTCCTTTATTTTCATTTAACAATAAATGTGTACCGTATTCTTCTTCATGGAAAAATAAGACATTCCCTGAAAATAAGACCTAGCGTGTCTTTGGGGGCAAAAATTAATATAAGATAATGTCTTATTTTTGGGGAAACATGGTAGATGCCAGGCACTGTTTTCAACATTTAAGATGTACCAACTTAATCCTTATAACCATCTTATGAGATAGGTATTATTATTATCCCAATTTTACAAATGAGGAAACTGAGTCACAGAAAGACTAAGTAACCTACTAAGGTCACACAGCGTGGCATGTATCCACCTTAAGGACAAGTTCAGGCTTCACCAGTTCACGGACCATGCCCTCCAAGAAGCCTACCAGAGTACCCCAGCTAAAGGACAAATCCTGAAGTTCTCTAGCAATTGTTTTTAGTACTATTTACTTGGTAATTAATTTTTCCTCTGATGTTCTTATATGAAAGAGAATGGTGGGGTGAAAGATCGAGGGAAGATGGGCCTGGGACATGCAAAAGGAGAGTGAGATCATTAATTAGCTAAGAGAACACTAGTCACTCCACAGGAGAGCCTGGGTGTAATCCTAAGGAAAATCTCCACAAGATAATTCAGCAAGTTATCTGAGCTCTGAGAGAAGAACTTCTCTCTAGTGCTTCTCATAGACTAAAAAGAAAAATAAAACTCCCTTTGCCCTCTGTTGGATAGGACGAGAGACCTGGAGCCACTAGGAAGCAGTAGAGTATGGAAGTAAGGCTCTGGGCACCAGACCCTGCTCCATCTCCATTTCATAAATGCTTCATAATTAATAATGCAAAGATGACAATCTATCCTAGTTAGCCAATTATTCTGCAGAAATCAATAGTCTGTCAGAGGAAATCTTTTTGGGCAGAGGCTGTTTAATCATCTTCATTGCCATCATCGTTATCACCATGATAGATAACACAGTGAATTCTTATGTGCAAGGCTCTATTTATGAATTATCACATCTCATCCTCTTTCTATCCTTGGGAAACCTTTTAGTAACTATCAGATGGCACAGGGCACTGATTCTTCACATTAAACCAAGCCAGTGCCTGTCCTCAGGTGGTTTTATTTTAAGAAGCCTGACAGCAGACCCACAGAATAAAACAAAATTTCTGTCGTGTGCATTACTGAAAAACGAGTTTTCTATGTAAATGGTGCTGTGAGCTACATGGCCTAGGGAGTAGGTTCAAATACCTTCCTCAGCTACTCACTAGCTATGTGACAATAAGCAAGTTACCTTTTATCTCTGTGCCTGTTTCCCTAGAGATAAAACAGAATTTGAACATTTCACCAAGCTCTGATGATCAAATGATCCAATAGCTGAGGGCTCTATAATCTTAACACAAGATGACCCCAGGAGAGGGAACTTGTTGACCAACTTTTAGAGAAAACTTTCTATAATTCTTCCCTGATTTATTAAACAGAAAAAAGTGTATATTTTTAACCTTTTCTAAATATCCCGAATCTTGATATTGATTATTCTATTATATCATAATAGAGATGCAAGACTGTTTGCTTCCATACTGAGCGACCTCCGTTTTTGGCTCTGCCTTCTCCCTTCTCTTTTCAGGGACTTCTCAGAGTGCCACCTTCACACAGTGCTCCTTCCCACCATCTCCCACCCTTTCTCTCCTGGCTTTGCCACATCAGCAACCTCATTTTTCACAAAACAATTACTCAAAATCGATTCTGGCCAAAGGATGCCCCTGCTGTCCCTCCTACAGAGTGACAGTCACAGGATTTGTGCCAGGCTCTCCGCTTTGTCCCTAGAGGTTTAAAGCACTCCCTCAAAATGTAGGGAACACCCGAAATGGTAGTTACTAAAGACATGTATAACTTACAACTTTTATTTTCCCTTGGACCTGTGTTAGTTACTCAGTCATTAAGCCTATGGGGGTGGGGGGAGATAGGTACCGCTAATTATTCCTTTTTTCCCCTTATATTCCAAAACTAGAGGCCTGGTGCATAAAAATCATGCACTCAGGGGTGGGGTGGGGGTGGGGGCCCCTCAGCCTGGATTGCGAAAGGGCACAGGCCAGGCTGAGGGATCCCACTGGTGCACGATTGGGGCTGGGGAGGGATGCAGGAGGTTGGCCAGCCGGGAGCGACCACGGGAGGGCTCCAGGGAGTGTCTGGCCCATCTTGCTTAGTCCTGATCGGCCAGACCCCAGCAGCAAGTTAACCTACTGGTCAGAGCATCTGTCCCCTGGTAGTCAGTGCATGTCACAGCAAGTGGTTGAGTGGCCTTAACATGTCATTAGCATATTACACCTTGATTGGTTGAATGGCGGACTGGACGACCAGACACTTAGCATATTAAGCTTTTATTATATACGATACTTGGTGCAGGCATATGCAGCTAAAACTGAGCATAGCTCTGAAATCTATAGCTTTCCCTTTCATTGGTAGACAAGTCATGGCTGGAATCCAAAGCAAAGAGAAGTCTTTATAATAGTCCTCACATGAAGTGTTTCCCCTTCCTCTTTGCCTGTGCAAATGAAACCCATGCTTGCAGGCCAGTTAACATCCTCTCTCTACATGGAGCATTCCCTGACTAGCCCAGTGCACCCTGAGCAGTCCTGTTCTGAACATGAGCTCTTACTTTTTTTTTAACTCTTTATTTTTAAAAGTAGTACATATAGTATTACATATGTCTCTTTTTCCTCCATGGACCTCTCCCCAGCCACCCCCACCCCCTCAGCACATGCCCTCACCCCCCTACTGTCTGTGTCCATTGGTTATGCTTATATGCATGCATACAAGTCCTTTGGTTGATCTCTTACCCGCCCACCTCCCCTGCCTTCCCTCTGAAGTTTGACAGTCTGTTCAATGCTTCTCTGTCTCTGGATCTATTTTTGTTCATCAATTTATGTTTTTCATTATATCCCACATATTAAGGAGATCATGTGATATTTATCTTGCTTTGACTGGCTTATTTTGCTTAGTATAATGCTCTCCAGGCCTATCCATGCTATTGCAAATGGTAAAAGTTCCTTCTTTTTTTCTAGCAGCGTAGTATCCCATTGTGTAGATGTACCACAGCTTTTTAATCCACTCATCTGCTGATGGGCACTTAAGTTGTTTCCAAATCTTAGCTATTGTAAATTGTGCTGCTACGAACATAGGGGTGCATATGTTCTTCCTGATCGGTGTTTCTGATTTCTTGGGATTTATTCCTAGAAGTGGGATCACTGGGTCAAATGGGAGTTCCACTTTTAATTTTTTGAGGAAACTCCATACTGTTTTCCACAGTGGCTGCACCATTCTGCATTCCCACCAGCAGTGCATGAGGGTTCCTTTTTCTCCACATCCTCACCAGCACTTGTTGTTTGTTATGTGTTGACAACAGCCATTCTGACAGGTGTGAGATGATATCTCATTGTCATTTTGATTTGCATATCTTGGATGATTAGTGACTTTGAGCATGTTTTCATATATTTCTTGGCCTTCTGTATGTTCACTTTCAAAAAGTCTCTTATGTCCTTTGCCCATTTTTTGATTGGATTGTTTATCTTCCTTTTGTTAAGATGTATGAGTTCCCTATAAATTTTGGAGATTAGGCCCGTATCAGATATAACATTGGCAAATATGTCCTCCAATGCAGTGGGCTTACTTGTTGTTTTGTTAATTTCTTTTGCTGTGCAGAAACTTTTTATTTTGATGTATTCCCATTTGTTTATTTTCTCCTTAGTTTTCATTGCCCTAGGAGCTGTATTGGTAAAGATATTGCTACAACATATGTCTGATATTTTGCTGCCTATGGATTCTTCTAAGATTTTTATGGTTTCCCATCTTACCTTTAAGTCCTTTATCCATTTCATTTTTGTGTATGGTGTAAGTTGGTGGTCAAGTTCCATTTTTTTGCATGTATCTGTCCAATTTTCCCAATGACATTTATTGAAGAGACTGTCTTAACTCCATTGTATGCTCTTGCCTACTTTGTCAAATATTAATTGAGCATAATGGGTTGGGTCGATTTCTGGGTTCTCTGTTCTGTTCCATTGGTCTATATGTTTGTTCTTGTGCCAGTACCATGCAGTTTTGAGAACAGTTACTCTGTAATATAGCTTGATATCTGATATTGTGATCCCTCCAACTTTGTTCTTCTTTCTCAAGATTGCTGTGACTATTCAGGGGTATTTTTTTATTCCATATGAATTTTTGGAGAGTTTGTTCTAGGTCTGTGAAATATGTTGTTGGTATTTTAATGGGGATTGCATAAATCTATAGATTACTTTGGGTAGTATGGACATTTTAATGATGTTGATTCTACCAATCCATGAACATGGTATAGTCTTCCATTTGTTATGTTTTCCTCTATCTCTTTTTTCAATGTCCTGTAGTTTTCTAAGTATAGGTCTTTTAACCTCCTTAGTTAGATTTATTACTAAGTACCTTGACTTTTTTTGGTACAATGGTAAATGGGATTGTTTTTTTGTTTGTTTGTTTCTCTTTCTGTGAGTTCATTATTGGTGTATAAAAAAAGCCATAGATTTCTGGCTGTTAATTTTGTATCCTGCTACATTGCTGAATTCATTTATTAAATCTAATAGTTTTTTTATGGGGTCTTTAGGGTTTTCTATGTACAATATCATGTCATCTGTGAATAAGGATAGTTTTACTTCTTCTTTTCCAATTTGGATGCCTTTTATTTCTTCTTCTTGTCTGATCACTATGGCTAGCACTTCCAGTACTATGTCAAACAGGAGTGGTGAGAGTGGGCATCCCTGTCTTGTTCCCGTTCTTAGGGGAAATGGTTTTAGTTTTTGCCCATTGAGTATGATGTTGGCTGGAGGTATGTCATATAAGACTTTTATTATGTTGAGGTATGATCCCTCTATTCCCACTTTGCTGACAGTTTTTATCTAGAAAGGGTATTGGGTTTTGTAAAATGCTTTTTCTTCATCAATTGATATGATTATGTGATGTTTACATCTCAATTTGTTTATGTGATGTATCACATTTATTGATTTGTGGATATTGTACCATCTTTGCATCCCTGGAATAAATCCCACTTGGTCATGGTGTATGATCTTTCTAATGTAATATTCGATCAGATTTGCTAGGATTTTTTTGAGGATTTTTTTTTTTGTTGAGGATATCTATGTTCATCAGAGATATTAGCTTGTAATTCTCTTTCTTTGTAGTGTCTTTATCTGGTTTTGGTATTAGGGTAATGCTGGCTTCATAGAAAAAGCTTGGAAGTGTTCCTTCCTCTTGAATTTTTTTAGAATAGCCTGAGGAGGATAGGTTTTAGTTCTTCTTTGAATGTTTGGTAAAACTCCCCTGTAAAGTTGTCTGGCCAGGGCTTTTGTTTGCTGGGAGTTTTTTGATTATTGCTTCAATTTCCTCGATAGTTAACACCCTATTCAGATTTTTTATTCTTCCTGACTGAGTTTTAGAAGATCATATCCAGCTCTTACTTTTTATCACACAGTTATCTGGCCCCTTAAGATCACCCAGGGAAGGTTGCCTCTGATTTGTATTTAATTCTTCAACTGGGACCTTTTCTCCTTATTCTAACCTCTGATCACATATAGAGTTTTGTAGGGAGCGGCTATAGGGTTAAGCCTCAGACTGACCTGTTGGCAAAGCCACAAACAAGTCCCAGCTTAGAGGGCACAGCCCTCTTAGCATAATTAAGCTTGACCTTATGCTGCTCCCTAGATCTTATCTGGGTAGCTAATGGGCTGTGGGAGGTGCAGCAAGTGCTGCCAAAACAAGTGAAACTCACAAGAACATTGTAAGTATGGTGACCACTACCTTGTTTATCTCTGGCTATAAAATAAAGGCTCAGCTTGCTGTCTGGATCTCTCTCTGTAGCCTTAGCCAGGCACAGGAGATCCACCTAGAGTAGACCCAGTTTATTCTTTTTTTTTTTTTTTTTTTTTTAAATATATTTTATTGATATTTCACAGAGAGGAAGGGAGAGGGATAGAGAGCTAGAAACATCGATGAGAGAGAAACATCGATCAGCTGCCTCCTGCACACCTCCCACTGAGGATGTGCCCACAACCAAGGTACATGCCCTTGACCGGAATCGAACCCGGGACCCTTCAGTCCGCAGGCTGACGCTCTATCCACTGAGCCAAACCGGTTTCGGCAGACCCAGTTTATTCTTTGTCTGTCTTTTCTTCGATCCTTCGCCGCCCCCCCCCCCCCACCCCTCAGGCTCACCAAACCCTTGGCTGTGCTGGCATGGCACAGAGTTTACACTACCTGAATATTTTACTTTAATATTCTTGGACAAGGAATTTGTAGAAATGTCTGTCCTACCTCTACCCGACCATCTGGCTCAGTCTGTAAGGAGGGGCATGCCTGGGGACAGGATTTCCCCCAGCTCTGCCACACACATCACCACCACCACCCCTGCCATAGGCCAAAGGGGAAGTTTCTAGCAGATGAAAAGCTCTTGTCTCCAACTGGTCTGTTGTCTCCAGGGTGTAATTATTCAGCTGGTTTGGGTGCACAACTAACTCTGAGTCAGAATAAAACTCAGGCTTCCAGAGTGTGAAGAGCTAATAAATCCTTAGTGAATAAGCCTTTCCAAATTGAGTTTCCTTTCTGAGGCAATCCGTGAGCACGTCTGGCTTTTTCTATTGAAGCAGCAAACTGCAACTATAAATATTAACAAGATGGTAGATGCGAATGAGAGTGTGGGGACAGAGAAATTGGGAGTCATACATAGTTCCTAAACAGGATTGCCAGTTTAGCAGGGTTCCTTCTCCCAGCCTCTTGTTCACTAATCCAGGCTGCTTTTAGGGAACTGCAATTCCCAAAAAGAACAACCTGCACTCCAATAGAAAGGACAGCATCTCATTATGCTAAAACCATGGGAGCATGAATATTATTAATTCTGTGATTGACAAGTTAAGGTTCTACCCAAAGACAGATTCTCCCATTACCTGAGTCACCTGTGGAGTGTTTTGTATGTGTGCATGTGTGCTGTATGTATGTATGTTGTGTATGTATGTGAGTGTGAGTGTGTGTGTGTGTGTGTGCTGCTATTTTGTGTTTCTGTCGCTTTGTTTGGTGAATAAACACAGGGCATCTTTATTTTTCTTAAGAGTTCAAATAATTGCTCTGGCCAGTGTGGCTCAGTTAGTTGGACCAACATCCCATAAACCAAAAGATCTTGGGTTCCATTCCCAGTCAGGGCACATACCAAGGATGTGGGTTCAATCCCCAGTTAGGATGCACACAGGTGGCAACTGATGGATGTTTCATTATCACTTCTCTATCTCTCTATCCATCTATCTATCTATTTACCTATCTATATCTCTCTCCCTTACTCTAATATAAATAAAAAGTTCCCTCCCAAAAAAGGAGTTAAATAATTTAATATTTTAATTTCAAAGAACTCATTTGGTAATATGAGGCCAATAATAAACGTAACAAGTTCAGAAGCAGGAGTTGAGTATTTCTAAGTACCAAGTACTGTCTTGCTATCTTTCTGGAAGTTTCCACATACTAATTTTATAAGAGTATTGGTTATAGCCTAGAACCGTGGTCGGCAAACTGTGGCTTGTGAGCCACATGTGGCTCTTTGGCCCCTTGAGTGTGGCTCTTCCACAAAATACCACGGCCTGGGCGAGTCTATTTTGAAGAAGTAGCATTAGAAGAAGTTTAAGTTTAAAAAAGTTGGCTCTCAAAAGAAATTTCAATCGTTGTACTGTTGATATTTGGCTCTGTTGACTAATGAGTTTGCCGACCACTGGCCTAGAAGGTGTTGCTCAGTGGTTGAGCATTGACCCATGAACCAGGAGGTCACAGTTCGATTCCCAGGCACATGCCTTGGTTTTGGGTTCTGCCCCCAGTAGGGGGCGTGCAGAAGGCAGACAATCAATGATTCTTTCTCATCATTGATGTTTCTATCTCTCCCTCTCCCTCCTTCTCTCTGTAATTAGAAAAAGAATTAAAGAGTCATGGTTATAGAAAAATAGAATATGCTTCACATGGATTATGTTGCTATTACTCCCACATTAAAGATGGAAAAACTAAGGCCCCAAAAAAACAGTCATCTGCTCAAGGTTATACAATTTGTGATTTAAATGATAAAGATTCAAACTTAGGTCTCCTCACTCCAGGAATAAGGCTCCTAACCCCGCTGCTTTCCACTGCAAGGAGCCAACAGACCTTGCAGTGAAAAGCATTGGTTCCAAAGGAGTTCATGAGCCTCCCCAGAGCTATTCTGAGGCCCTCACTCTAATGAGAGTGGATCTCTCCACTAGGTGGAATGACTGCAATGCAAGAGGCTTTTCTTGGCAATAGAACATCCCCTGAGATTTGCTAGCCCAGGAGTCAGGTAACATGCATTCTTTCCTGAGCTTTGCCCTCGAGAGCTGTATATGCCTGGACAGTTCAGCCCATCTGTACACACAATTTCAACAGGACAGTGATATAACTCACAAGAAACTGAGAAAAGGCCTAGTCAGGACCAAGACATGGGTTCCACAGTGTGAGTCAAAGTGTTAGCATATCAGTAAGTCCCTCCTGCTCCATTGTGGGCACTATGCCCTTGTCAAGTGTCTGTGGGTTGGGGATTTGGGCTCACATGGATCAAAAGATTATCCCTAGACTATAGTTGGCTTACATGGGTCGAAGCCTCAGCCAAAGGATTCTGTCAATATGGCTGACATCAAGCACCCTTATCAACATCCACTTATCCCCCCACCCCTACACTTGGCCTTTGCCTTTTTTGACTGTGCCACCCGCAAACCCCACTACTCTGTGGTTAATGTGGTGGGTACCCTCACATCAATTGTTGTCTAGTCTCCTGTGTCTCTACTCAGCAAAGCTGTCTACCTGAAGAACAACAGTCAGATTCAGATGGATCATGCACAGGGAGTAGAACAGCACTCTTTCAGCTGCAGTTTTGTTAGAGGTACCATAGGTATCATAGTTATCAGGATTTCAAGGGAAGTGGGAAGCAGATGCCCCAAGCAGACATGCTTTGTGTAAGAATTTACAAAGAGAATGAAGAGAACCTGGTCCATGATGGATGGACCCCTCAACATCAAGGATACATAACTGGATGAAAAGAGGGTCTTAAGATAAGTTGGTTGAGCAATTTCTTTGGAGAAAGGTGTTATAGACTGTGATTCCCCACCGCTCTCTCTGTTCTCTAACAATTCACCTAAAGAAGGCTCCAAAGCAGTCAACCGGATGCTCTGAAGTGTGGATTTCTGCAATTCGACGATGCCAAAGACTGCCACCTGACTCACTACTAGGGAGATGACGAGGAATATAGACTGAGGTCTGACTCCTGCTCAGGAAATGCAGAAGTTGAGAAAAGAGCTACTGCTTGGTGGGAGCTGAGAGTGGCTGCTGTGCTGGACAACTTTGTACTTCCAAGGAACACGGGAGCTCTCCCCATGGCTACATGTGTGCCACCCAGGAAAGAAAACTGCCATAAGTTCATCATGGGTGCCTATAAAAATGAGGAGACCTGATTCTTCAGCTGAAAGGCTGAAAGTGTACCCATGACCAGGAGCTGAGGAAGGAATCCTAAGGGAATACCCAAAATAGCAGGACAGACCCCAGCAGGGAAACCCAAAGAGCCTACAAACAGTCCTCAATCGAAAAGGCGATTTTAATCACTTTCCAAGTCCCCAGAAAGAACACCGTCACCCAATAAAAACTGTCCTATACCCTCACCTCTGCTCACACCAACCTCTGAGGGATCCAATTAGCAGCAAACAAAGGGAGTGAGGAGGCAGAGGAGAAGCAAAAGACAAGGCTCCCATTCCCACTTGGAAAACTTCCAGAGTGAGACAGGTCCAGTATTGGGGTGAGGCAAGGAAATGTTTCATGCTGGTCAAGTTCAGGGCTTTAATATATATATATATATATATATATATATATATATATATATATATATATATATATATATATATATATTGGACTGGGTATTCTGATTTCTGAATTGAGTCTGTGTAACTAACTGATTAAGTCCATTGGACTGTATTTCCTATGGAGCTTGCCAGAATTCTCCTCCAGAGGCAGAGAAAGAGCTCCCCACTGAATTAAATCTAAATGTAAGCAATGTGGTATTCTCTTTCTCACACAAGTCCTGCTTCTTGAACATACTGGTCATACATTTTTTAAAATACATATATATCTACAGTCTGGTCTCCAGAGCTCTTCATTACCACCAGCCCCTCCAATCCCCACCACAAACACATGCCACCTGACAGCAGCTTTCTAAGGAGCGTTCATGGAGAAAGAGTTACCACCTGGAGGGTCAAGAAGGGGAACCACCCAGCCAGTGTGGCTCAGTGGTTGAGCATCAACCCATGAACTAAGAAGTCACTAGTTCGATTCCCCATCAGGGCACATGCCTGGGTTGCCAGTAGGAGGCAGCCAAAAGATATTTCTCTCTCTTCGATGTTTCCATCTCTCTATCCCTTCCCTTCCTCTCTCTCTGAAACCAATAAAAACATATTTTTTTTTAAAAAAAAGAGGGAAACCAATGAGTGTAATCTCCCCAATATTCTTTCAAACCCCTTAGGCTCTGTGGGGTATAATTTTGGGTACTTCTCAGAAATACTCTGGCTCCCTCATCTTTCTCATTGACCTGCTCCACTGTAGAAATCTCATCATTCCTGTGTCATAGCCACATGTTAAAACTAAAGTATTCTGTAAAAGGTCAGATATTTTATGTTCATCATTCACACCTTATTATGAATTACTATATTTCCTAAAATTTTAATTTATGCTCCTTTCTTATAAACAGAGACATTTTATGCATGTCGGTAGTATTTAACATTATCACAATTTAAGTACCATGACTAAAACAAATTTAAGTACCATGACTAAAAGTAATTATAATATTGAATATGCTCTCCAGAAATCTTAATCCTTCCATATCAGAGGGCTCTTCACAGCCACCACACCCCATCATCTTGATTGAGTCCCATCTTAAACCTGGCTGAGAGCATAATTTAGAAAACACACAAAGTGAAACTGTTTAGTATTTGTTGGTCAGAAGGTGGGGGAAAATGGGAGCAGACTTGCTGAAAATTGTAGCAAAATTATGGGTATCATCTAGGAACAGCCATCTCAGGCCAAGGAGACACAGTAGGCATGTTGGCACATTAGGGTTCAATTTTCTAACGACTGCTACAGAATATTTTTCCCCAAAGGATTTAGGATGATATGTTTAGAGTTGACACCGTAAAATTCTGCCTCATAAAATAGCATCCCATTTCATATAATAATTCACTGTTCATCTATAAAGGTGTTTCAGAAAACCTGCTGGGGATCAGAGCAGGGAGGAGGCAGCTTTGAAGCCACAGTCCAGCACCTCTTAACAAGCTGCATGACCCTGGGCTCTCCCATACCTCCTCCAGGCCTATTTTTTCATCTGTAAAAATAGGATAAAAATAGATACCCTGAACCGTCCACTGTGAAGCTTGAACCATCGCTAGAAAAAGTGTCAAGCACAGTGCATTGCACACACTAAGGGTTTGATGTCATTTTCAGCTATATATATAAGGGACCACAGAAGCTTCACCTGCAGATTCTTGTATTCCAGGAGAAACAAAAAGATGAAGGTTTAAGGACCCCATAAGATAAAGTATAAAGTGAGCAGGATTTCCCCCCAGGGATATGGATAATGATGCAGTCCTGCTGCTGTCTGCTTGGAATCGGCTGGCAGACAGTAGCCCTTCATCTTTACAGTCTTGGAATTCTAGGAGGTAATCACCCTGAAGATCTTGGGGTAACCTCAGCCCCACCTCATCCAGGTCAATCCCCGAGGGAAAGGGCTGTGGGGAAATCCAAAAGTGCTGGGTAGCTGAAGAGGCAAGTGCCATGGTTAGAGAAAATGGGAAAGCTCCTCCCTCCCCAAATGTTCTTTGTCCATTTCACAGTCCTGCCCCAGCTTTTCTCTCCTCCCATGGCCACTGCCTCACCCTGGCCCACACACCAGACACAATTAATTTGAGTCACACAAAGCCAGTCTTGTCACACTCCAGGCTAGGAAATGACAGGCTGTGTTATCTGCACCCAGCTATTAGCAGGCACTAGGAGAAGGCTTCCTGCTATCTCTGCCATCTTCCCTTATCAACAGCCAGGCAGCAGCTGCAGCAACCCCAGCGGGATGGCTCCAGCCAGGATGCAGATGAGCTGGGGCCCTGCTGGAACATTCCTGTTTCTTAAAGGGACCCTCTCACCCAAGCAGCTTAGGACCTCAGGAGTAGTGTCTCCTTACTGGAGTAAATTGGGACCAGGGAGATGCCGAGAAAAGAGGTGGCAGTTCATCACTTGATGCCCCTGGACTGAGAAGAGAGGCCTGATTCTCAACTTTCCAAGAGGTTAGAAACCTGTTATTCAATCTGACCAGGGAAGTGTGTTTCTGAGGCTGTTTCTCAGCCCAGCAGTGAAACACAGCCTCTCTCCTCACTCCCTGGTTGCCAGCCATATCAGAGAGCCCCTCCTCCTCCCACCGGTGAGAAGATTCTATAGTGTTCCCACCCCTGGCCTATGGCTGTCGTTTTCCAGAACCATAACAGACATTATCTTATTTAAGGCAAGGTAGGCATTTTTTGTATTATTAAAAAACCTCTCAACACAGATGTAATTATATATATTTTGCATTTCAGAAAAGTGAAGGTTATGGCTGATAATTAACATGCCCCAAATCACAAGTAAGCAATAATTGAAGATTTTAACCAAGTTTGCCTGCCTACAAAGTTGGCGCTCTTTATTACAACAGTCAACTATCCACTAATTCCAGACTGGACACAAAAATTTGGGTGACCACGGCTCCCAAATCCAAGACAATTAGGTCTTTCCCATTTCCCTCCCAACCCACAGGAAAGGCTCTTGGAATTAACAGCTCCAAGCTTCATGTCACAGGTCAAGTCTGGGGACGTTAACCTGTCGGCCCCTGGAACACAGATAAATAACCGACCAAAATGCTCCCCTTCTATACGACAGCCATGGCTGGGAACAGCACCTGACCTGGGACGGTATCTCACAGCCTACCTTGCACTCAGGGTAGCCCCACATCTCTTGCCGATGGAATGTGAGCAGAAGCAATGTCCACCAAAAATGAGCTGAGGTTTTTCAGACATAAATGTGCCCTCTTCTCTGTTTCTTTCCTCTTCTTATGGTCAAAAATAGAGGACGCCAAAATGTGCTGGTGGTTCATTAGCTACACATTAGAATCATCTGAGGCTTTAAAAATTCCAGTGTGAGGGTTACACCAGAAATCAATTTAATCAGAATCTCGGGATGGGAACCAAGTACAGTTGTCAGTTTTTAAAGTTCCAAGGTGATTCTAGTGATCAGCCAAGGTAGAGAACCACTACCCTAAGGGATGGTGAAGCCAGTAGGTAGAAGAAGCCTGGGTCTCTAAACAATGTAAGGAGAAAAGCCACCCACAGACAGTAAACACAGTTAATGAGTGAGAAATAAACGTTTGGCATTTTAAGCTTCATTTCCCAATACAGAAGACAGGAAACAATTTTAAGCTACTGATACTTGGGGATTTTATTTCTTACAGAAGCCAGTATCACTCTAATATGGACCATTCGGAATCCAGAATTAAGGAAAGGTCATTATTTTTTATTCGAAAGGAAACTGAAGATGCGCTTCATGCCATGATCTACATTGCCATGGGATGTGGCTCAGATCTTTGTGCCAGGAAACTACACCTGTTTCTGTCCAGAGGCCCCTGGGATCAAGCCAAACTATGCTAAACAGCAAACATGAAACAATATTCACATTCCTACAGCACAAGTAGTGTTTCAAATACCTTCTCATTCATTATCTAGTTTTATCATAGTAAGAGCTCTAAGAGGAGGACCTCCTCCTACGTTATGTGATGATACCATTTATAGATGGAGAAATTGTGAGCCAGACAGGGAAATGGACTTGTCCAAAATGTACATAGCCAATGAGTGGCCGAGCCAAGTCTAGAGCTCAATTTTCTACCATACCCAGAAATTCTGACCTTTACAGTCCCTAAGACAGAAGACAGGAAACAATTTGCCAAGGAGAGGGCCAAACTTCGAGTTTACCTTAAAGCCCTGTATGGTGGCATTAGATCCTGGGAGGAGGGATCAGGTAGGAATCTAATGAGAAGCTCCATGCCCAGAAACAGGACAAGTCTATAAGCTCTAATGTAAAGGGCACAGTCTGTCTAGTCAGCAAGACTGAAATCCCATTACTGGAATATCCTCCTCCCTTTGGGGGCAAGCATTTTTGTTTTCCAAAGTCTTCTGCTAAAGCCCCAGGGTCCTCCTGGTATTGAGCCCCTGCCCACCCAGGGTACTGAGTTTTAGAAGCTACCCCCAAACTCCAGTAGGAGAGATCTGCAAAATCATGAGAAAACTTAAGAAAATAAAACTTCTCATTTCAATTCCACAAGGTTGCCAAGGGCTAGATGTACAGCCTACCCTGTTAGCCTACAATGGTATTGAATGGAGGGTATGTGGCAAATAAAAGAGGCCCAAGGTTGTATAAAAAGAAACATGGAGGTCATAGTTATGTTTCTGGTGATGTCAAAGATGTCAGTGGCCCAGGCCTAACTAGGTTAAAATAGCAATGGGATCCCAATGAAGTTCATTTCCTTTAACAATGCAATTTGTTCACACTGCTTACTGGACGGGGTCCTGGCTCTCCATATAGGTCACTGGGACCAAGAAAAAAATGCATTGGGAGGTGGCCTCAGAGGCTTAATCTAAATCATCTCCATCTCCCAAGCTCCTAGTGAAATGATTCAGAGATGACTTTAAAAGCAGCTGTCATAGGGCCACTACACTGCACAACTATGATGGCACTATCCTCTTCAGAGTCTACACTATCCCCCCTAGAGTTGTGCAGTGCACAGCCTGCAGAGCAAAACACTTCCAGCCCCTCCCCTGTGTGCTTCTCCTTTTACCTCATCCAGCTGAATATAAGTTTACTTGAATAGACAGGAATTTACTGACTTGGAGAGGTAGCAGGTGGCGACACTAAATAAAAATTAGGCAGCGTCCCAAATGAAAAGAGAGCTGTTCTCTTCATTCAACCAAGCACTTGGTAACACCTGTAGATACCTCATATTAAAATTGAGTTTTTGGTTCACTTGCCCAGATTATGAGCTCCCTGAGGCCAGAGACTCTATCCTATCCCAGCATCTGGCACAGAGTCTGGCACACAGTAGGTGCTCAATACACCTTTGTCAACAGATGATGGATGAATGAATGGATGCACTTGTTTACAAATTTATTGAACGCAACTTCTATACAAAGCACTGTCCTAGGAACTTGGGGTACAATAGTAAATAAAACAGGCAAAAATCCCATCCATGCCCATGGAGCTTAGACATTCTAGAAACTGAGTAAGTGAGTAAATGAGTAAAAGCACTGAATAAATTTAGGCCTTAGAGGCAATGTTTGTACGATAATGGTTGACAGTTACTGAGTGCTAACCAGATTATGAAGCTGAATGAACCTTCATAATCTAGTGTGGTGAACCAGTTAAGAGCATGACTACAAAATCATACTCTCAGTCACACTCAACTCTGCCACTTGCTAACTGTGTGACCTTGGTCAAGTTACTTAGCCCTCTGAGTCTCAGCTACCAAATGAGATAATAGAGTTGTTGTAAGGATTAAAGGATGTAATTCCCATAGAGCTCACTTAAACTGGTTCATGGTACACACTAAGCATCCATATGTCAATAACTACTGTTACTTTTCTGCTTACTCTCACATCAGCCCTATGAGTAGGTACTGTCAGCATTTTGCTAATGTGGAAACAGAGGCTTCTCATTTTTGGTTCTTACAAGTGTATTTCTAGTATCACATGATCTCACTCATCTAGGGGAAATAACAAACAACATAAACTGATGAACAAAAACAGACCCGGAGACAGGGAAGCATCGATCAGACTGTCAAACCTCAGAGGGAAGGTAGGGGAGTGTGGGGGTAAGGGGGAGAGATCAACCAAAGGACTTGTATGCATGCATATAAGCCTAACCAGTGGTCACAGACAACAGGGAGGTGGGGGCATGCGTGGGGAGGGGTTTGGGATGGGAATGGGGGGATGAGGAAAAATATGTGATACCTTAATCAATAAAGAAATTTTTTAAAAAAAGAAAATATCTAAGGTCACACAGATGGGAACTGACAGAGCCAGATTCAAATCCAGCTTGTTCAATTCCAAAGACCATGTTGTTAACCACTTTGACTTGTGCAAAGACCAGCCTTGCCAGAGTGGGCATCACAGAGAGCCTGGAGGAGCTCTAGGAAGAGCTTCTACCCAAAATATCTCCCCATAAGCCAACCACAGTGCCTATTAGCCTTTCAAGGCAAAGCATCTCACTCCAAGTCCCTTCTATAAAGTAAAGACATCCCCCAACCCCCAACTAATCACAGGTGGCCAGCTGCAAAAGGATCATCAGAGAATAGAATTCTTGGATTACTGATGTTATTCTCAGCTTTGTTTTGTTGGTGGGGGAGGTTGGACTAGAGACAAAGGTATCATCTGAGAAAATCAGGCTTGGGCAGGAGCTTCACTGAGATAGTAACATGAGGGTTTAAGAGGGAGAAGTGGTTACAAAAGGGAAAATTCCCACAAGAGCACCACAAGACATTTTGTATGATCTGGAGCAGAAGGAAAAGAAAATATCTTTTCTTTTCATGGTGAGAGGTTGATGCTACTGGGAAACAAATGTGGGCAGATTTAGTGCAGACATGATCCTTACAGAATTTTCCCTCATGAATGGTTTCTTAAAATTACTTATAAGGAGGGGAGAGGGGAGTTTTCTATCCTGCTATAGGTATTGAGCATCCTGACCTTCCCTTATTGGTGTGACAGGACAGGGACCAAGGACACAGGTGAAATGGAGACTGAGTTGGCCAAACCCTCATCCCCACCAAAGAAAGGATATAGATCACCCTGAACTCTTAAGAAAACTGAGCTAGAGTGAATCAGTGATTTCACTTGAGCAGAGAAGAGTAGAAGAGGAGAGGAGGGAGAAAAAGGGAGTAAGAAGAAAAGGATAGAGAAGGACCTCCCACCACCCAGACCAAAGTAATAGTTTTCTCCTCCTGTTCCTTTGATGACTCCATCCCTATACATTTTCCATATTACCCTTTCCAGGGTCTGGAATAAAAACTATCCACAAAACACCTCATCTTACCACCCCCACCCAAATTGTACTCTCTTCTTGCAGAACACCCCCCATATTAAAGATACCAATAACTATATTTCCTAATAACAAGAAGATGATCAAATTCTAGACCCAAGGGACAAAGTAGGAAGTATGGAATTGCTGAGGGACAGAAGAGGAGAGTGCCTGCAGCTCACTGCTAAGGCTGATGAAATATTTTCAGAGTTGACATCTAATCTCTGAAGGCTCTGATATCCTCCTTCAGCATTATTTCCCCATGGGCTACAGAAGTAAGGGGGGAAAGGTCCAAAAGTCAATTTTAGGATTTAAGGATGCTTGCCAATTTTGCTCCAAATAAAATTTCACTTTAATAGCAACTGGGTGTTAAGATTTATTAGTGGTGCTGGAAAGTCTCTGTTCCTTACTTATCCTAGAATAGCCATCCCATATATGTTGGAGAGATCCTGGGTCAGAGAATGGGTGGCTAAGTAGATGGAAGGATGCATGAATGGAGATAGACATGAATGAGTGTGTGGGTGGGTGGATCTCTATATCACATATGAAGATTCATCCTTTGCTTGCAGAAAGAATTTTTAAACAGTGGTCATTGGGAGTGGTATATAGCATCGGAAATGGTACCATTACTAATTTAACTGTCTATATCATGGAATCATATTTAGACTAACGCATCAGCCCCATATAAGAACTCCATGGTTTCTCATGAAATCACATTTTTCAGTCTTTTTTTAAATCTTCTTTGCACTCCCCCAGATACCTAATTTTCTCCCACAGAAAATAGCACCTGTTAGAAGAGAACTTCAACATCCTCACCCCAGCCCTGATCTCTGTCCTGATCTCCCATCCTTTCTCTAGCTGCCTGCTCTGTGTGTTCATCTGGATGCCCCAGGAGCACTTCAGTTCCCGCATGCCTACACCACTGCTGATGTGTCCTCTCCCACCTCATTCCAGCTCCCTTGTCTAACTTCTCTATTTTTAAAGAGTTACTATTTCCATTCTTCAAAGTTTTAATAATAAACTTAAAATCAGTTTTTATTTCCTTCCATGCATTTGGGATCAATCCCCATGTCATTTTATCACACTATTACAAAGGCCTTTTGAAAATGCTCTCAGCCTCTGATTTCTCCTCTCTACCATCGGTGCCATGCACATATTTATTCATTCATTTATTCATTAACAATACTCAAAGTGTTCAAGCCTCCGTAATGTTCAGTGCTGAGTTCTGTACTAGCAACACAAAGATGAATAAAACACAGTTGCAGACCTGAAGTATCTCAAAACCTCAGTAAATACTTCATAAAACAATATATTGACTATATCTGTCACCTCCTCAAAATTTTGGGCAGCTCTTTATTGTCTGGGATCCATTACCATTGCCGAAAACCTGCCATAGCCATGGCCGGGGAGACTGGTTTTTAGTGCAAATTCAATTCTGTGCTTACAGAATAATTACTATGAGTCTTAACCAGCTGTATTGGAGCCTGGGCCCATGCTCTATACCTTCTCCTCTTGGAATTATGATGCCGAGACTTGGAATGCTAACTTGGGGCTCAAAGAAATAGCAGAACTGGCTAAAATTAAAGTATTGGTGATAAATCAGTTGGTCACCTGGAGCTAAGAATGCTGGTGCTGAGAGAGCAGGAAAAAAGAATATGAATAATAATAGTAAAAATGCTCTCCTGGAATTTAAGTAATCAAGAAGCTCAACTCCAGTTAGCAGGCCTGGCACTTCTTAGCCACCCTAGGCACAGGTCCTAAAAATATCAGAACGACTCCTAGAATCACACACCAGACAACAAATTTTACAGCTAGAAATGCTTTATAAGCACAAGACTATATAAAAGCGATTTTATTTGGATGGCTTGAGGAAAGAAATGAAAACAATTTGGGAAAAGGATATTGACTTCAAGAGAAGCCTGCCCTTCCTTGTGAGCCGGAAGGAAGAAAGGAAGCATGGGCCGGGACAAATTCCACCCCATGTACTGACAAACTGCTCTGTTTTACATGCGCCTGGAAGAGTTGGGAGGATACGAGGAAATGTGTCTATTTACAAGCTAAGCAAAGAGAAAAATGCCACCATAAAACTGAGGGGGTGGATAATACAATAAAACAATACAGAGTGTCCTATAACCACGGAAACAATAACAACGCTAAAACAGAAATAGCTTATTAAGTTAAAACAACAGTAAATCTGTCAGAACAGCCCATAGAAACTCTCATCTTGTGATAGTGAAAAGCCTCTGCCAGGCCTATTGTCTTATACTTTCATTAAACTACAATTTTATAAGCTAAATTATGGTCAATTCTTGTTCAATTCCCAGAATGAAATCGAGTTAAGCTCTTAATCTGGGAGATCTATCTTTTGCAAGTGACAAATCCTTAGTGGACAGATTCCAATGCCTGACAACTTGGGAATGCAGGGAACCAAGACACAGAAGGGCTGCCCAACAGTCTGGATTTGGGACCCTTCCCAGATGTAGCCAATTGTGATTATACAAAGGGGGCTGCCCAGGCTACTCTCTGACCATTTCCCCAGGCACCTTCTGACCAAGGAAGAATGGGACAAGGAAACTGAGGCTTTCCTCCTCCAGCTAAAAAGGTTCATATCTCAGGGGAAGTTGAAGTTCGAACCAGCAGTTCTATTACCTCTATTTCCTCAAAAGCTAGGTCAAAAGTCCCTGCAGGTCCCCCTGCCACCCAGCACCATATATACCAAGGAGATGTAACCAAGAAATTCCCTGTATGTCCCTGGTTAAGCCTTCGTTCTGAACAACTTACCTTACCTGACAGCCTGGATTTTCTTTATCTGAGGGACAAACATTTCTGTAGCATTGTCTCAGGAAAGCATTCTTGTTTTCACCCACACATCCAGTTTTATAAGCTAAATTATTTCCACTACTTGAGAACCACCAAGGATGAACTTAAGTGCTTAATATAGCCACATTACTTTTCACAAAGCTTAGCACCCTACACAACAGCCACCAACCCCTCTTTCACTTCCCAAACCCTAGCCCCACTTTTTCCTCCCCACCTCACATTCACACACACACACACACAAATCAAATGTTCTCCGCCTGGTTCCACCTGCTACCGCAGGCCTGGCTCAAGCTTTCCCCTTCACCTGCAATGATCTTGCCTTCCAAGCAAACCTCTCCATCCTTCACAGCTCTGGTCAAATCTCACCTCTTCCTTGGAGCCCTCCCAGGATCCTCCAGGTTCACAGCAATCTCTCTCGCCCTTGATAGCCCAAGGTCCTTTGCTAATCCCATTAGAGCATATACCCTTGTCTACCTTGTGTATGAAATTATTGAGCAAGTTACTGGTGTGGATATTGTTTTCTTCTCATCCACCTTAGGACAAAGGAGACAACATTGCTTTTCTTCCAAGATTCAATTTGAAATTTATGCACATATACATGTGCACACATGCACACAGACACACACACAATCAGAATTTATATTTCAGACCCATTGAGGATTGCTGGGTTGGGTTGCTGAAGGGGAGGCATGGATATGAAACTGAGAGGAGAGAGAGAAGCTAACAGTTTGAGGAATATTGTTTCCTTTGAGGCAGGGGTTAAGGCGAGATGCCAATGGCTCACTAAGAAGCAGTGCCTTGGATGGGTGGGGGGGGGGTTAGAGGGTGGGGCTGTTGGATGAGGTCAATGGGGGAGGTACAAGAGGGGCATCTCTGTGACTTCCCCACGGCACCAGGACTGGGAGGCAGAGAGACAGGATCACTTTGTACAGGGCCACTGTGTAGGCAAAAAGCCAATGTGAAAATGGAAACACGTGGCCCAAGGGTCCTCCTGGTTGGGGTACCCTGTAAGCCCAGGATTCATTTATGACCTCATAGAAAGGGAACCCCAATAATGACTGAGAATCTCCCACCCAACAGGCAGATGGAGACTCAGAGTAGATAAAATTTGACCTAGAAGAGTAAAGGTTTATGACATAGTTTGTATTAAAAATTCACACCTGCTACATTTGTGTTAAGTCACTCATGGGCACACCTGCCTTCTATACTGGACTGAGAACCCCTGGACTCAGGGGTCATTTCCTCCCTCATCCCACCTTTCCTACCCTGCAAGCTTTCCTAGTCTAAATTATTGAGAGCATTCCCTGAGGCGGCAAAATAAAAACTGAAGGAAATGATGCCATTTCACCCGCAGTTTGCAATCCACAACCGTAAAAGGCGAGTGGCTAGGTCATCTCTCCATAAATCCCCAATTCTGCTGGGAAAGCAGGCAGAGCCAGCTGGGAAGCCAGGCTACTGCTTTGTTTTTGCAACTTTTCCATTGCAGTGCCCTTTATATGTACAGCCTGGGTGGAATGCATCATACAATGTGACATTTTATCACAGCAGTTTGTAAATTTTACAGAAGCAGCCTCCCTGTAAATCACCCGGCTTATTCCCTCGCTGACTTTATTACAGCAAATCCAGTCATGGATAAACTGTATGCCCGTTTACTTGAAATTTATCTTTTTTATTCAAGCCGAACTGAGTCCTTTTAATATTCTTCTCTCTTCTAATGATAAGGCATAATGATAACCTTATTTTCTATTCAGACAGTTTTAAGGACTCCCTTTTCTCTGGAAATGAAATTCCTATTTAGGGCCTCTTTTCTCCCAGAGCCATTTAGAATTTGTTTGTTGTGTCAGAAAATGTGGGGACCTGCCTGCACCAAGTCTTTTAAGTCCCTGGAACTTGCACTTATTTTTATGCCTACAGCATGTCCACTTCCTCAGGCCCAGGACTTTTCCAAGACCTCCCTCTGCCCACCTAGCCCACTCCCCAGGGCCCCGCCCTCCAGACCATACATGTAGGGCTAAAAGACTGGTGTGGCTCTCATGCCAATGGTGGCTTATGCAAGCAAACCAAAATCTAAGTGCAGAACAACCCATCAAAAACAGCCACCTAGGCTTTAAACTATGCCAATCAAATAATTTCCTTTCTTTGCTTCCACACTTTATATAAGTCTTTCCCATAGCCCCTGTCAGCACAGGGCTCTGAACCACTTCCAGTTTGGTGCTGCCTGATTCTATTTAAATTTTGCTCAAATGAACACTTAAAGTATTTAATAGGGCTCAGTTGGTCTTTTAACAATGGCTACATGGAATTGTTCATCCACCCACCTCCTATGCTGTCCAATCCTTGTGGCTACAGAGCATTTGAAATGTGGCTGGCCCAAGTGGGGATGTGTAGGATATATAAAATACACACTTGACCTCAACATTAATATCAAGAGAATAAAATATCTTATTCATAATTTTATATTGAGTACATGTTGAAATGATAATTCTTTGGATATATTGGGTTAAATAAGACATTGAAATTAATTTCACCGGTTTCTTTTTACTTTTTAAATGTGGCTACTACAAAAGTTAAAATGGCATCTGTGGCTCTCATCAGATTACTACTAGACTGTGCTACTCCGGGCACATTCTAACCCCTTGCTAGATGAAGTCTCACCCGCTCCATCTGGCCTTTCTCATCGCAATGTTCTCTTCCTGCATTGGCTTCTATTTCACTTAGATATCTCATAATTTAACAGATAATTGTTAATTTTCTCATTCCAAGCCCACAGGTTTCGCCATATAGACTCTGAGGCTCATGAAATCAGGGAGAGTATTTTTTTTAGTGACTTAAATACCCCTCGGTAGCTTTAATAGGTTTTGTGCTTAGTAAGGGACTCAGAGAATAGATAAATGAATAGATTCAGAACAGACCGACAATTCTTAAACCTGGATGGCACAGGGCCAGGACCCAGCAGCCAGGAACACAGCTCTTTACTAGATTACAATTTTCTTGAAATGAAGGTCCCTGTCCTGATTATTTTCATATCCTCTACAGAGCCTAACTACACCTAATTGCAAACAAAGAAGTGTCTGAGTAAATGTGTATTGAGCTGAGTTCATATTGTACTATGGGTAAAATCCCAACCCAAGGTAAAGGATTTTCATCAGGCCAAAGAACCAAGGGCAGACCCAGAACTGGGCTCCCAGGATAGTGGCCAGAGCCACTGATGAACTCCTTGACTAATATTACAATTGCATTCTCTCTTAGACCATTACCTACTCCTCTACCCAATATTATCTTCCCAGAACAATGCTTCTTATCACATCTCTGCCTCATTCAAGAATCTACCATGGCTCCCTGTAACCACAAGACAGTGAACTCTTTAATGTGTCAATCTACCACCCCATCTTCATTTTACACTTCCCAATACATTCATTTCAGTGAGTGTCCTGCCTGTTCAGGATATGTGTGCAGTAGGATCCCTCTTCCCATACCAGCCTCTCTCTTAATTATCCCTGCCCATTTGATGTCTTCTTGTGCCTAGAAACTCAGGAAAACTGCACCAACTTCTCCGGGAAGCCTTCCCAACTCCACCAGCCCATTCCCATCTTCTCATCCCGAAGACCTACGCTCCTGTATGGAATCCTTATCCAGTTTCGTGCACTGACTTTGTGTTTCCCAGCCAGATGGAAAGCCACTTATCTGCAGGGATCATAGCTCATAAACTCTTGCAGCGTGCTAGACACATTGTAATGCTGAGTGAATTTAGGCCAAATTAAATTGCTCCAGTTAAAATATTACTACTCTGAAGATGGCACTATCTAGTGTCTCCACAGGACTAGGGGGTGGGGGGAGGTAAGCCCTGGAAGTGACACAAAGAGCAGCAGTGGCTGTCCTACAGCATCCTCAAGGGGAAGAACTTGCCTTGTGCCTGAAAAGGGAATAAGCAAGGCTAACCAAGGAGCCATACCTCAGAGGACCTCCATAAAGGCAATTATGATACTATTATCAGCCTTCTCTAGGGCCACAGCACCCCCAACAGAGTTTTAGAAACTTAAAACTATAAGGAGCCAAAAAAATTACCAGATCCAACCCCTCATTATTTTTAAAGTATGTTTTTATTGATTTCAGAGAGAGGAAGGGAGATGGAGAGAGAGAGAGAGAGAAACATCAATGAGAGAGAAACATCAATTGGCTACCTCCTGCACAACCCTACTGGGGGTCAAGCCCACAACCCATTTAATTCCTTGACTGGGAATTAAACCTGTGACCTCCTGGTGCATGGCACGATGCTCAACCAACTGAGCCACAATGGCCAGGCACCATCCCTCATTTTTATAGATTTGAAAACAGAGGCCTATGACAGAGAAATCAATCTGCCGAGGGCCCAGAAATTAGTGGTGACAGGGCTCATCCTTGATTGCCAGCCTGGTATGAGGGTTTTTCCCTTCCATACGCAAGGTTCCTGAAGGCTGGTCAAAGAACCATCTGTGTCAGCATCACCTAGGAACCTTTCCCAAAAGACAGAGTTTGGGGTCCCCACCTACTGAGATTCTGAATCACTAGATCTGGGTGAGGCTGGAAATCAGTATTTTTCTCTAATTCCCCAAGTGATGCTGGCACGTTGCTAGGTCACTGAGCTTACTCGTTCTTGTTGGGGCTTTCATGGGATTGATGGCCTAAGAAGCCCTGCACTTTTAGGGGGCCCCTGCTAAATGAAGGGTGTACCAGAAGGTGGGTGTTGAAACAACCCCTGCCCATAACTCACTGGTTGGACTCTACCCCCAAGACCACACAGCAACCATAGATGTGGTCAGAAGGTAGGGCTGGGGGAGGTTGGGTTAAAGGAGGAGGATTTGGGAGGGACAGTTCCTATGCCCAGTCCCAGGCTATTCCCTGAATTCACCACCCACCTATATATGCCATTTGGTTGAAAGCCAAACACCCCAATCAGGAGAATAATGAATAAATATTGAGAAAAGCCTTTAAACACTATTAGGTTCTGGAAATTACAGAGGATTACATGGTCTGGGTAATTCAGGGGAAATTGCAGAGCAAAGAACCCTGTGAGCTTTCCAACAGTATTCCATTTATGAGAAGTCTTATCTTCCAAGGGGCTCTCGTTAACTGGAGTCAAGCTGACCATATGCCCCCAGCTGCCCGCTCCACAGCGTACCTCAGTTGAAAATACTGCATGGTTATTTAGGGTCTGAGGCTGCCTAAGGTATTATTTCCACTTCTTAGTCAACATACCTGAAATACCTCGACTTCAGTGTGGTGGACAGAATCAGGATTTGGGATAAAGGAAAATGAATATGAACTCCAGCTCTTTTGTTTATTATCAGAAAGATTTATCCTCTCTAATCTTAGTTTCCTCAGCTATAAAATGGAAAAGAGAAAAATCCTGCCCCTAATGTAATATGCTAAGAAAATATCAGTTCCTTTTCTGGACTCTTTTTCTAGGTAAACAGTATTTGTGGCCATTCACATTTGTCCACACATAGCCTGCTCACTAGAAATCACCTGGACCCATGCTACTTAAAGCAAAGTGTGGTCCATGGGCCAGCAGCATCAGTATAAGATTATTAGAAGTACAGATTCTCATTTCTTTCTCTAGAAGGGTGATTGGACTGGAAGTGGGACATAGTTGAAGAGGTTGAGAGCATGTTTTAATCCGAATTTAGGGATTCAGAATAAAATGCACAACCTTGGCTTTCTTAGCAACTTGTTTTAGTGTATGGGGACTTTGAGAGATTGAGGTACGAGGTTAACCAGGCCACACAGATCAGTGTAATCCACTCAATTTCCAGCTGCAACCTGAACTTAAAATAGGTCAGCCTTAGGCTTCTGTGAGGGGAGCAGCAGTGATTCCCTTGCAAGGAAATCAGGTCACACTCTTCCTTCTACATAGAATGGATATTGGGTTTTAGTATCAGCTCAGGTAGAAAGATATACTTTCAGAAGTGAGGGATGGGCAGAGCTTCCTTATTGTGGGGTTCTTCTCCTGTAATGTACCCAACCTTATGTGCAGTTGCCATCTGACCTTCACCATATCACCATATGGAAATTGGGGCTTGGAGAACTGATTCTAAGAAGTTGCAGTGTTTGCTATGCATAATGAAGTGTCTTTGTCTCCAACTCAGAGGTCATCTGTTTTGTTACACAACACACACAAAAAAAAAACACTATGGCCTGATAACTTGTTAGCTTGCTTGTAGAATAAAATCTCAGGCCCTTCACAGTTTCTGACTTAACAATATAGTAGACTTAAAATAATTAAATGGAAAACACAATGCTGTTGACCCAGGACAGACAAAATATGTGATGTCACTGTTCATCAAAATTAGATGATAAAATAATATAATTCAATGCTCTTCTACAGGCAGTGACTAGACTTCCTGGCTCTTATCTGGATGATATTTTTAAGTGTGAATTAGAAGGTTTAGCATGACATGGAACAGTAGAAATGGGAATTGAGGCAGCTAGAGTTTCAGGAATGCAGTCTGAATTTAAATGACTGCAGGTAAAGACACTGAAAACTCTCCTTAATTGATATTAAAGTCTAGCCTTCAATAAAGAAATTCTAAGGCCATTTTTTATGGGATGGAATCTGCAGTGAACATTGACAAGAAATTGAAAGCCAGAGTATTGAAAGAAGATAATCTGAATAAAAACTAGAAATGTCTAGAATTTTTCCCATTTCTTAGTAAGGAGAGATAAGGTAATAAAATAATCACACTATATCCTGATTGTAGTTCAGCCTATAAGTTATACTTAAGTTAACTCCTCTGTAAATTATACATCCATTCCACAGAGTGTGTTCAGTCAACCCAAAATGAGTCACTTTATCATATTTATCAAATCTTAATGGAAAAACACTTTCTACCAGTTGTAAGATAAAATTAGTGAAGCAGTTCGACAAACCCAACCATCTCAGTTAATAGTTAACAAGAGGCACAAAACCACCTCCCTTTATAGGATAAAAAATACATGACCCTCAATGTCTCCCCCACCTCCCTAACAACTTCTCCCACTCTGTTACATCTCAAGTCCCCAAATTACCACACCCACACTGCATAAGGCAGAGCCAATTCACACTATGCTTTTCATCTTCATCCCAAATTTTTATAATCCACCCAAGAAAGCTTTGTCTTCGTTCACCCCAAGCAACAATCGCCTCCTCCCATCTTTCAGGAAAGGGAGTTACTGAGAAGCATCAACATCCAGGTCTCCTCTAGGGAAAATGTCAATGTGAGAAAGGGTCTGCCGTCCTCCCAGAGATTTATCAATGAGGAAAGACGGTGTTCCCAACTCGATCCAGTCTCAAGAGCAACACTAATGTGACTGGAAAGGGCACTTCATTGGAAGTCAAAAGAATTGCTTCTAAAAATAACTGTTATTTTTAGAATGAAACTTAGGCAAACCACTTCACCTCTCTGCACCTCAGTTTCATCTGCAAAATGAGGGTGTTTTATCGAGGATATCTGTCAGCTTTAAAAAGCTACACCTGTATTAGTAAGAAGAGAATAGTGACCTAGATAAAGAAAATGAAAACAAAAAAGATCTCCCGAGCCCCCAAATAAACATAGAAAATCAAACCTAACACAAAGAATTTTGTATGAAGAAAATCCTTAGTAACCTGGACTATAATACACAGATGGTGTATTATAGAATTGTACACCTGAAACTTATATAATTTTATTAATCTATGTCACCCCAATAAATTAAAAATAAATAAATAAAACAAAATAGATGAATAAGTAAAAGCAAAGCCGTGTCTCACACTTGTCCCAGCCACAACCTCCTAATCTATAACTACTGTCCCAAAGTGGGACTCTACACAGATCTACTCCCAGTGCAGATGCAACACAGGGTAAGAGAAACAGTGACTTAAAGCAATGGAAGGAAACTCTGAGATCTACTCCACCATCTCTGTCTTTACATTAGGGGAAAATGAGCCCAGAGAGGCTATCCAACTTGTCCAAAATGACACAACTAGTGAATGGCAGAAATGGGCATAGAACCCAGTTTTCCAAATTCCCAGTTCAATGTCCTTTCCCTTCACCAAGTCTTCATGCTAGAAGTCAAGCATGCTTTAGGTCTTAGGTTCTGGAGTCTCTGAAACCAGGGCAATTGAAGATATTAATCTGAACACATCAGCTCCAAGATCTTGCTTTTTCTGTTTAACTCAATGTTATCCATCTGGGATGGGGTTTGACAACCCAAATTCCAAATAGCGGTGCCTTAACTAGATATATTTATTTCCTTCACATAACATAAATCCAGAGGAGAGAGATGAGAGCTCCACAAAAGTTATCTAAGACCCAGGCTCTTCTGTTCTTCCAATCTTAGAGTATGAATCTTGTCCTCATCCTCTCAGAATGGCTGCATGATTTCCATCCATGATGTCTGCATCCCAGGCAATAGGAGGAAGTAAAAGGGAGAGTAAGAAGTGGTGGTGCTTATATTCAGGAAGTAGAGCTTTCCCAGAAATTTCAGCTTGCTTATCATGATCTAGAACATTGTTACATGGATGCCACTAGCTGCAAGCTAGGCTGGGAAATGAGGTTCTTTAGCTGAGCACAAACTGAGGTTCTAGTAGTAAGAAAAAAAAAAAGTGTATGAATATTGGTAAGAAACCAGCAGTGACTGCCACATTCAGTCAGTGTGACCTTAGGCATGCTCAACAAAGAGAGGAAACAAAGATAAGAGAGGTCAGCCTGCTATAATAGAAAGGATACTATGTTTGGAATCAGGGAAGTTGGGCCTCAATTTTCTCACCTGAAAAACAAAAGGGTGTGATAGGAATAGTGATGCCCAAACTTTTGTTAGCAATAGAAGTCATCCTTAAAAGAGACTCTTGTATAGCCCCCTAACTATCAAACAAGTCAAAGAAGAGCTGCTTCTCTCTCGGTGAAGCTGGGTGGGGAAGCAGGGAGGGAGACTGTGGTAGGCACTGCCCAGACCCCCCTTAAGGTAGGTCTTGTTGCCACAGCTTCTGAGACTGAGGACCAGAGACAGCCTTTAGCTGTCAGCCCTTCAGGGACTGCCTCCGTTCCGAAAGCCCCTTCAACCAAGATCATACTCCCTCCCCTGGGCAGCCCACTTTCAATGATGACCCAGCCGTCTTGGCCCAACTCAGAACAACTATGAAAGACCATTCTAGCTCCAGACTCCTGCATAGTCAATTTGCACTGTTTTGTTTTGTTGTTTTGTTTGGTTTTTGGTTTGTTTTTGGTTAATCCTCATTCGAGGATATTTTCCATTGACTTTTGGAGAGAATGGAAGGGAGGGGGAGAGACAAAGAGAGAAACATCGATGTGAGAGACATACATCAATTGGTTGCCTCCTGCACATGCCCTGACTAGGCTGGGGATTGAGCCTGCAACCAAAGTACATGACCTTGACTGGAATTGAACCTGAGACCCTTCAGTCTGCAGGCCAACGCTCTATCCACTGAGCCAAACCAGCTAGGCTCAAATTGCATTCTTGCTGGGCTGCATCACAGCGGGACTTCTCCCTCTGCCCACTCCTGGTTTCCATACCCTCACCTAGGTATTGATCCCAGTGGTGTTCTGTAATAAACATCCTCCACTTTAAACTCTACCTCTGGGTTGACTTCCTGAGAAACCCAACCTGCTACAAAGAGGTCAACAGGCTGCCCTTCAGTCTCCCCCAGGAACTCCTATGGAGGCTAAGCCCTAGTGCTCCATGGAACTCAGTAAGATAACCATTTAGTCAATTCCTTCAAGTATTCAAAGGCAACAATGCTACGAAACTAACCAGAAAAGATGAGTGCGAAAGTGCAGGGAGAGCTGGACGCTGAGATACCCAGTCCAGGAGGGCTTCTTGGGAAAAGTGATTAGAGCGAACAAATGGAGGAGCAAGAAATAAGAAGATATACCTGAAAAAAAAAATGTAAATGTGGAACATCTTTTTGACTGTAGGTTCTGCTGTCAGATTTAAACAACTTGTATCCAACTCTATTAAAAACTGATACTGTCAGGAATATATGTAATCTAAATTCTTTGCTAATTAGCAGTCTGTCTCCTCTCAGATACTTATCAAGCCTCCAGGATGGCTTGTCCAGAAAGGCTTTTGCTGCAATTACATTTCACTGTGTTTATTCATGGCCTGGCTTTCTTCCTCAGAGAGGCCAATCAGAACAGTGCTAATGGATATCGCTCTTCTGACCAGCCTGGAACTCCCAGCCTGTGTTGCAGGTCATGAGTTAGGCATTCAAATTGGTTCTTCCAATAAATAGGCCCTCCTGTCCCATCCAAGAAGAAATGCAGGCCAGTGTACCGCCTGAGGTTCAGGGAGTACAGAGGATCACCAGGGTTAGGGTTAGAGTTAGGGTTAGGGTTAGGATTAGGATTAGGGTTAGAGCAGAAAGGGCTTCTCTGAATCACAGAGTCTCAAATATGGGAAGGACTTTAACAAGTACCTGACAATCACACACTTACCAGACTTCACTCTGCCCCTGCTAACAGCTTTCCCAACTGGATCTGAGCAACACTGGGAATGCACCAAGGAAACCCTATCCCACCTTTGCAAAACTCCATCCATCAGAAAGTTCTTGCTTATACTGATCGCAAATTTGTCCTCCTATAGTTTCCATGCATTGGAGCCTGATTTGAGAGATGTGTGCATGGAGCCGGGTCCCATTTCAGGAATATAATATCAGTTTTAGTGCCTAGATGAATCCAGTCATAATACATAACCCAGTGCAACACCTTCTTGGTCAAGCACATAAGGAACAGAGACGTTTTAAAGAATTTAACATTTTAAGTAAATTTTTAAAAATTAATGAGTTCACATACAACTTAAAATGTGTGCTGTTTATGGAATACATGTTGTATCTCAATAAACAATTTTTTTTAGAGAAGGGCACACACCTGGGTTGTGGGCTTGATCCCCAGTAGGGGCCATGCAGGAAGCAGGTGATCCATGATTCTCTCTCATCATTCATGTTTCCATCTCTTTCTCCTTCTCCCTTCCTCTCTCTGAAATCAATAAAATCATATTTTAAAAATAAGAAAGAGAGAGATGCGTACAACTATTAGAAATATAAAAATAATACCTTATATTTGTCTCACATTTTAAAATTTTCTGGGCAATTTCACATCCGGTATGCTAACAATTTTTTTCTTTTTTTTTACTTTCTTAAAATTGAATTTATTGGGCTAACATTGGTTAATAAAATTATATAGCTTTCAAGTGTAAAATTCTATATCATCTATATATTGTATTGTGTGTTCACCACCTCAAGTCAAATCTCCTTCCATCACCATCTACTCTCTTCTACCTCTCCCACCCACCTATCCCTTTGGTAATCACCATACTGTTGTCTGTGTCTGAGTTTTTGTTTGTTTGTTTGTTTTTTACTTTTTAACTTTTATTATGCATTACATAATACACTGCGTAACCTTCTAGCAGGGGTAGATGAGCAAAACTGAGTTATTTTTCATTAATCAGGAAGTGCTTCCTTAATCAATATTCTCCAAACCCTTTGACACATAGTAACGATTAACTCCAGAGACGCGCTTATCTCTTTCCATGAAAGACCACTGATATGAATAATAGGCAACCCTTTTCTCCTTGCCCCCGTTGCTGAACCTGTGAATGTGAGCTGTGGCAATCCCGGGGATGAGCAAGCACACGCCCATGACAGTGAGCCCGGATAGAATCTCAAACCACATCGCAGCAAGGTTACCAAAGCCAAAAAAATACCCCCAGGTCCTTAAAAGTGACCGACTTCGATGTGTGTCTGAGTTTTGTTGTGGTTTATTTTTATTTTTTTACTTAACCCCTTCACCTTTTCTCCCAGCCCACAACCCCTCTCCCCTCTGAAAGCTGTCAGTCTGTTCTCTATCTATGAGTCCGTTTTTATTTTGGCTAGCAATTCTTGACATTGGTTGAGTCACCAATGTGAGTCTTGATTTTAGAACAGAAAAATGGCAACTTGCTTGATGTGTTGGTGGCAGATTCTGCATTAGAACATTTGTCTCCATCAATTTCTAATCTGGCAGCGGCATTATAATTATTCTGCCCTGGATAATTCTGATATTAATGCAATTCAACAATGCAGAGAGTAACAAATACATTAAATCATCCATTCTTGTGACAGATATTTCCTAGTGATGGGACAGATGTCCTGACATTTAGCTTACTGATTTATGCTTAGTATATGCTGAATGGCAATTTTTTTTTTAACCTTTCTAAGGGGTGTATGCAGAACCACCTCTCACCTAGCTAATTCATGGCTTCATGTTTCCTGCTATAAATAGCCCCTGGTAGTGGACACCTCAGATGACCAACAACAACTTTGGCAACTCCACAGCAAGTTCCTAACTTCTTCTGTCCCCATTGGAACCACTGTTCTCACCAGAGCTATGATTCTGTAGTGTGCTTTAGATATGATTGACAGCCTGTGGTTCAGATAGATGGGGCCATGTGTACATTGAGTTCCCCAGAGAGATTCCTGGTCATCACATAATTTTGAAAAATAAGAAAGAAATCATTGTCAAGAAAAAGGAAATTCTAGATACTACTGGGTTGTTGTTGTTTTTTTCATTTTTTAATATATTTTTATTGTTGATAGTATTGCAGATATCTCCCATTTCCCTCCCCCCTTCCCCTCCCCTCGCAGCCCTTACTCACCCTCCAGGTCTTCACTACCCTATTGCCCATGTCCATGGGCTATGCATATGCTACTGGTTTTATTTTGAAAACTTTATTTAAAAAATAGTGTTGAAGCATAGAACAGACTATAGAATCTCAGAGGGAAGGTGGGGGAGGGTGGGTGGGTGGGAAGAGATCAACCAAAGAACTTGTATGCACATATGCATAACCCATAGACAGAGACAATAGGATGGTGAAAACCTTTGGGGGCAGGGGGGGTCTAGAAGAAATCAATGGGGGGAAAAGGGGACATATGTAATACTTTCAACAATAAAGATTTTTAAAAATCCTAATGTATAAAAATCCTGGGTCCATCATGACCGGAGGCTCGACCAACCGGAAGTCAGTCCTGCTGTCAGCGCTGGGTTGCCGTGGCAACCCAGCACTGACTGCTGAGGGGGCTGCGAATCAGGCCCAGAGAGAGGCCTGAAGAGAGAAGCGGGGTCTGATCCGTAGCCTCTGTGGCGGCTGTTGATCAGCACTTGCCTCTCTCTTTCTCTCCGGGCCTGGCCAGCAGCCGTGCCTCCATTTCTCTCCAGGCCTCCACCAGGGCTGCTGATCAGCCCCACCTTTCTGATCAGGCCCCGTTGATAGGCCCAGAAACACTGACTGGCATAGAAACCAACCAATCAGAACCAAATCTGGGTCAACTGTGAGGAGCCAATGGCTGCCTAGGAGGCAGAGCTTTTGACGCAGACTGGCATAGAAACTGACCAATCAGAATTAAATTGGCCAGCAAAGGAGGGCAATTGGGGGCGATATCAGGCTGGCAGGGGAGGGCAGTTAGCAGTGATGAGGCAGGCAGAGGCAGTTAGGGGCAATCGGGCTGGCAAGGGAGCAGTTAGGTGTTAATCAGGCCAGCAGGGGAGCGGTTTGGGGGTGATGAGGCTGGCAGGCAGACGTGGTTGGGGCAATCAGGCAGGCAGGCAGGCGAGTGGTTAGGAGCGAGTGGTTATGAGAGGAATCAGGCCTAAACCAGCAGTCGGACATCTCCCGAGGGGCCCCAGATTGGAGAGGGTGCAGGCTGGGCTAAGGGACAGCCCCCCCCCCCCCCCCCGCCCAGTGCATGAATTTTATGCACCAGGCCTCTAGTAAATAAATAATAAAATTAAAATAAAAAATGTAAAAAGCTGTGGGACATTTACACCATTGAAGACTATATAGCTGTAAAAAAAATAAAAATAGTGTTGATTTTTAACTGCTTTTCCAAAAGTTGGCCATCAGTATAAAGACTGTGATGCATTTTCCACCATGGCTTTGTATAAAAACAAGGCCTAAAATTATAGTACTGTTTGAACTTAGATCAGGTGTATGTTTCCCACAAAGGTCCCTCACCCAGCTTCATTTGACCCTTTTCAAAGACTTTGAAGATAAGACAAGTACCATCCGTTCAAAGATGAGAAAACCAGAACTAATAGATTCAATGTCTTGTTCAGTCACTCAGCTGGCTAGTGACTGACAGGAACAAGATCCCAGACATCAGGACTCACACTGAGTAAGAATGTAGTGTTGGTCTTCTTCAATCACATAATAAATCATCTCTAAAACTAATGACAGAGAGACCTTAAAAATAATAATAATGCAGAACTAAGCCTGAGGCCAACCTAGGATCAGCACACTCAGCCAGCAGCAGCAACAGGGCCTTCTCTGAGAAATGCCTTGACCTTCAGAACCATCTTCAGCAAGTGGATGGAAATCAGATGCTGCCTACCATGTACTTGGAGGGAGTTGGCTGAGCCTCCTTAAACATCTCTTCTGCTCCACTCACAAGACAAAAATAGTTAAACTCGGAGGCCCTGCAGAGACATTAGTTTAGTATCTTGGAAACTTGCTATTCAAATCCTCATTAGGTAATAATATTACAAAACATTGCAGCAATGATGACACAGAAGAACATTAGCATTTCCAGTTGTTCATTCAGTCCATAGTCAGGAACAGCAGAAGCCGATATCAATTTATAGAAATGGGTTTTAATTTCTGAACAGCAATCCTGCTACTTAGAGACAAGATAAATGAACTCTGTGTGCACAGAGATAAGCATAGAGCTGTGAACTATATGCATATACATGCATGCATCTGGGGAATTAAATTATGGCTTTTCCTTACATCTTCTGGTTAATGCTCATGATGTAGTCACAAAGACAATAACAAGTTCAAGTTTAGCCAACAATTATCAATGGCACATGGACATTCTTCAGAACAGATTGTTTTAATAGCACTTTAGATAAAAGTAAATAAAATCCAGTTTTAGATTTTATGTAATAATCAAGGTCCATAGGCCTGTTTCAGAATCAGCTGGTGTGGCTATTAAAATGTCAGTTTATTGGGCCCCAGCCCAGAAATACTGAATCAGAATCACTGGGTGCTGGAGGCTAAGTCCAGCAGGTCATAATAAATGCAAGAAGTCCTCAAAAGTTTGAATGGACTCTTTCAGCAGAGCTGAAAATCTGCATGTTATTACCTGCTGCTGGAACAGCCGAAGGCAATCAGTTCCCCTGGTCCTTTATTGTTTACTGACCTTACCTTTGATATGTATATCTGCTTTGCTAGAGGGCAAAATGTGTGAATAAAAAGCCCTGGGCCCAGAGATTGGGGAGCTTAGTCACTAGAACTAAGTTTCCATCTGGCACCCCAAAATGCCTTCCAAATTCATATTTCTTCTCTAGCCTCTTCATTCATTTATGCACAGCCCCTTTTCCAGATTTCTGAACCCTAGTAGATGTGGATAAGACCCCAGCAACTGGGGATTAGTCCCAGAGAAGTGCAACTTTAGCAGGCATCTAAGAGACAGCTGGTAAAAGAAAGAGAAAGCTAGAACCAAGTGAGAGACAGGGAGATGCAAGGCTGAGAGCAAGACTAAAAGAGGTCCCAGTCATTACCACAGCATACCTTACCCAGCTGCCTCTAACCACCTCTGCCCCCTGCAGGTTCAAGGTCAGCCCTGCCACGGCCTGCACCCACAAGAACCAGGCTACCTGATTCTATAGAAGCCCCATTGTCACTATCAAGTGAAACCCAGGCATGGTCTGGCTTGAACCACACCTGGCCTCTAAATTGGGGATAACTATTTTTAGCCCCTGCACACCTACAAAGAGCATCAGACTGCAAACAGCCCAACCTATACTCTTGGGGGTGGCGTGACTATCTATCATGCCAGCAGTCCAGGTTCCCTTCCACCTCAGCTTTCCCCAGGGAAGCTCTGACCATCTGCCCCAACCCCTGCCAGGCTCTCTTCTGACAGGACTCCACTTCTGGATTCCGCTGTATCATTCTTTGTCATGGGCTTGAGAGATCATGGGAGAGACATCAGTGGTTGTGTGGGGGTATTGTCACTATACGGATGCTATGACCATTATCTGGTCAGATCTTACAAAACAAGACCCCTCCCTGTGTGAAGGGGTGGGAGCTCATCTCCAGGGAAAGTCCCTCTTAGCTTTAATTAGTTGGGAATGTGATGGACTGGCTCTTAAAGTATGAGGTGGTTGTGATGTATCTTGGAAAAGGGTATTAGTTGTCACCTCCAAGTGAAGAGAAACAAAGATCTGAAAATGAGGCGCTCACCCTGCAAGGTTGTGCCAACCTCCCCTCCCTTTCTATTACCCAGCCCTCTGTCCCACACCCCCTGGGCACGCGCACACACACACACATAGGTACTAAGAGATTCAATGTCTTGTTCAGTCACTCAGCTGGCTGGTGACTGACAGGAACAAGATCCCAGACATCAGGACTCACATGGTGCACTATGTCTCCCTATTGGGAGATTCAAAAGTTTAATAGTATACTAAAGGCTCTGATAAGTCCTGCAAAACACACACACACACACACACACACACACACACATACACACACACACACACGTTTTTACTTTTAACTCAACATTCCCAAAGGAATTTATTGATACACTGTTCCCCTTTCTTTCTCAGAAAAACTGTTAGTACATTGGGAAAATAATCAAAATCCCTCCTAAAATAATTGATGCTTTCATAGATAACATCAATCTGTCAGTTGAAGGTAGAGACACAGGTTCTAAAGAAAGCTTCCAGGGAAAGGTGGGGATAAAAAGGACTCTTCGGACTAAAGAGCTCTGAGTGGGCCAAGCCTGGCAGGAAATGGGAAGAGCATGAACAGAGGCACAAATGCAGAGATGAGCACCACTAATGGACAGGAGCAGTGGGAGAGTAAGGGTCAACCTCAGGTGCAAGTTGAGTGAGAGAGGGTGTGTCCAAACTTGGCCATTAGTGCTACCATTATGTCCCCATTACATCAAGTAATAGTCTTTTAATACATCTATGACAGCCCTTGATTTCTTTTAAGCTATATTCTCATCCCTGTTACTGTTTTAAATTTGCTAGGGATAATTTTAAACTAATCTTCTAATCTTTTTCCAAGAGCCCTCATCAATAACAACTGAAAGAATGATTAAAATAACCCTCTGTGTAGAACAAGCTAAGTCAAAATTACTGTGGGGAGTAAATTACTCTAACAGAGATATAATGTCAATGCCATCACTTATACAAGAATTGTTGCCAAATGCTATTTCAATTCAAAAGTATGCTCAGAATGTAGCCCAGTCTGTGCCAAAGTACTAGTATCTAGGAAGAAAAAAGATACACAAGGGCTGGATTTTGGTCTTCACTAGCCCACTTGTGTTATAGGAAAGATGAAGGAACTGAGGTCGTGTACAGGTGTGGGAAACCCTAACTCTCCTCCAAGCCCAGCTCTGTTTTGTACACTAGGAACCCTCCCAGCTTGACTCAGCTCTGTCCCTGAAATGATCCTCCTTCAAGAGCATTTAGTCCTTGAAGAAGAGGACTAATGCTGAGAATGGCACAGGGAATACAGATATCCATGGCCCCCATCAGTGGACAGAGATTGTACTCAGGCTAGGAATGGCTTCCCACAGGGGTGCTGCAGACATTATTCCCAGTGTCTGGGCCCCAGATAGAGCAGTGGTGGTTAGCAGCCAGCAAGGCAACATTTGTCTGGCAAGTATAGTAGCAGAGCAGTGTAGAGAATAAATACCAGGAGAGACCTTAGAAATCATGTATTTCATTCCCCTAAATTTGAAGAATGGGAAACTGAGGCCCAGAGATGATCAGCAATTTGCCCAAGTCACACAAGCTAATAAAGGCCAGGGTCAGAGTTCTGCTTAGAGCTGAGATTGCTCACCCACATTTGCTCAAAATCTCAGTTTGACTGCCAGGTTTGGTTTTGCTTCCCATTTTGGTCCCAAGTTGTCATTTTAAATGAAAGCACCCTCCCTGTCCTAGCAAAGGCCCACTGGATAATCAGTTTGACATTTCTCAGTGAGACCAAGCTCCTCAAGCTGGTAGGACTTGACAGGCTGGCCACAGTGACCAGACTGTAGCAGCAGGTGACAGAGGCTGTTAATCTGAGCAGAGAGAGGTGGGTAACAAGCAGTTCCAGCTAAGGCAGCTCCTGCTGGGGCTGAGCTCCTGCTGAGAATCTACATATTGATGAAGAAGAGCTCTGAACAAGAGGGCAGTGAATCCTAGGAACCCAGTCCTCTGAGAGCCCCAGCAAGAAGGGCAGGCATACATTCACTCACTCGTTTTTCACTCCCTCATTCACTATTGAGTACCAGAGACTGTGTTGGGGGCTGGTAAATCCAAGGAGGGAGCTGGGCAGGAGGGAAGCAGAGATGAAGAAGACTTTACTGCAGCTACAAAGCCAGAAACCAATTCCAATCAAGGAGTAGCCTAGGGGCAGGAATGCCAACACACAGACCACCAGCTCAGCCATCCTCTGTGCTTGAAAATCTCCACCAAGCAGGTGAGGATAATGGAGTAAATGATCACTAAGAGCTTCCTCCTCCCAGTCCTCCCTTCCTGGCTTGCCTGTCCCAAAGACCTAAGAGGTTACAGGCAAGACCCAGAAAAGAGATGAGTTGTTCCCTTAGCACTTGCCAAGCATTCGATCTTGGCTAGTGTTAAATAAGGCCCTAAAACAAGACATTTCTTCCCATGAAGGAAACAGAAACACCAACTTGAAATGCAAACAGTTATGTCAGGACCCTGATCAGGAGAAAATATTATTTCATAATATAAGGTAGTCACTGTACTCAAGGACCTTACAGTCTACTGGATTGATGGGTGGGTGGGTGGGTGGGGAGACTATAAGTCAGGGACCTGAACAAAGCCAGAGATGAAGGGCACTGGACAGTATAGGCCGTGGGTTCAAGGGATTCGGGTAAGAAAAAAGCCCTTTGTGCTGCCTCAATTCCTCCCCATCTCAGCTCTTCCCTACACTTGGAACACTTTCCCATCTCCACTGACATGCATGACAATTCACATTTCTATGGTGCTTTACAGTTTATCAGGTACTGTACAAATAGCATCTCATAGGACCCTCACACAAGCTCTGTCCTTGGACTAAGAGCTCATTGTACCCCATTTCACCTTGAGAAACAAGGCACAGAAAGATTAAAGGATGAGTCAGTGATGCACAAGTGGCTAGTGAAGGGCAGAGCTAAGGTTCAAAAGAAGGCTTTACCTGAATCTCACTCATTCTTCCAAGCACATTCCAGTTTCTCCACCCTTGAAAGAATTTCCCCAGTCCACCAAAGAACATTATTAACCCCACCTCTTGCCATATTATTAGTCAACAAAAACAAAGCTTCAAGATTTCCAATACTCAAGATTTTTAAGATTGCTTGACATTTATTGAGTTCCTACTGTATGGAAGGCATTATACTAGCTGTATCTGTCTACATTTCTGAGACCTAGTTTTGCTGTTGTTCTTCAAGTTTAAATCACTGCTGTACTTGTAAGACAGCTGAGGCTTGTACAATGCCAAATGTATTATGGTCATGCAGCTGTACCAGAGCAAGAATGCTAACCCAGTGAACTAGTTGTTCTGGTATTATGATGGGATGTATGGGTTAGTGGGGGAAGCGGTGCTTAATTTCTGCCCTCTGGCTGCTCATCAGTTCATACACACACACACACACACACACACACACACACACACACACACACCACATACACAAGCATGTGAGGAGAAAACAGGTTCTAAAATCAAAACCTTCTTGAGTCCCTTTGGGTCTCCCTAACTGCATCAGAATGAAGAAGAGAATCTTACATGTTTTTCATTATGAAGAACTTATTTTCAAGCATACACACTCCACAATGTCCATGTACCATATTATCAAAGGCAGGACACCTTTGATCAAACACAAACTGAGAAAAAGAAAGACATAGTCATTTATTAAATGAAGTTAGATTATTTTAAAATTATGAGCCTGTCACAAGAGAATCTTGAGTATGTAACTAATCTTTTTTTTCTGGCCTTCTAGTTTACCAAAAAATAAATAACAAACATTTTTTTAAAAAACCCTGAGACTTCAGGCTTGCCTGTAAAAATGAATGAACTCTAAAGGGATTTTTAAAAGACATCCAGGGGAGGAAGTATGTAGCCAAGGAGTCAGAAAGACATGGGTTCCAATCCCAGCTCTGCCAATTACCTGGATTGTGACCTTGGGGGTATTAACCTTTGTGTCTGTTTCTTCGTCTTCACTATGGCAGTGGTCGGCAAACTGAGGCTCGCGAGCCACATGCGGCTCTTTGGCCCCTTGAGTGTGGCTCTTCCACAAAATACCACGTGCGGGCGCACACCTACAGTGCAATTGAAATTTCGTGGCCCATGCGCAGAAGTCGTTTTTCGGCTCTCAAAAGAAATTTCAATCGTTGTACTGTTGATATTTGGCTCTGTTGACTAATGAGTTTGCCAACCACTGCACTATGGGAATGGCAATGCCATGCGATTTTTGTGGGGATTAAAGGACATTGTAAGTTTTCAATGTTGGTCTCTCCCAATTGATGAGTCCCTAAATACCACACCTGAGACTTTCACTCCCAAACTTAGAAAGACATTTTAATATCCTGACCAGTGGTTCATTCTGGCTGCAATTGGAATAATTTGGGAAACTCTGAAAGATCCATATGCTCAGACCCCACTCCAAATAAATTAAACCACAGTCTCTACAGGTGGGACCCAGGCATAAGTATTTTTTGTAGCTCCAGAGATGATGATTCCAATGTTAAGCCTGGTGTAAAAATCACTACCTAGATTCCTTTTCCTGACAGTAAAGCTTTTGCCAGAGAAGCTACATTATTATCCTAAAGAAGCCTAAAGTTAGCTTTCCTCAAAGATTTTACTTTGAGACATTCCTAGAGAAGCTGCCTATCACCTCTTCATCCCCAGCCCTCCAACCACCTAGTACCCAATCCTCTCCTCCAGATCCCCATCACAGCCCCACCCCCACCTCAGGAAAGGCAAGGCTGTAGGTCATTTCCATAGCAATGGGGATTAAAGCTGTATTGTTTCTTCAACCTGGTCAGAGGCCTGAGGTCTCATCAAACAATCTATAAAAGGGCTTTTCAGATATCAAAATTAATGAATCCATCATGCCTGAGCAGCCTTCCATTTTGCCTCAGAAATCATACCCAGAAAGTAACCACCTAGAATCCAACCCATTCTCTGTTTCTGGAAGTTTCTGTCCTGGCCAGCTAAGACAAGGGCTTTGAACTACCAGTTTCACACTACACTTGGCATTCCCAGGATGGGAGAGCCTGCAGTCTTTAGCTTAGAGCAGAAAGCTAAAGCAGGGAAACAGGGCTTGACCTTACAGCTGATGCCCAAGAGCAACTCTGACCAAATTTACATACTCAGTTTAATACAAGCATGAAAACCACTTTCCATCATCTTGTTTTTCTCACCACAAGCTTATTATCAAGCATACATTACAGATGAAGAAATGAATACCCATAGAGGATATTTAAATTATCCATGTGCAAGTAAATCATAAGCAGAAATGAAACTTGAACCCAGGTCAGAGTGATGGCAGCACCTTTTAAGGCCCTGGTATGTATGTTCCTAACCTTTAACAGCCTGCTGGGCAGTGCCAGCATGGATGGCCCACAGTCTCAATTGGTGTTCACACTGACTGATAGGAGCTGTGGGTCCTGACAGACCCGAGGTGGACAAAGTGACCAGATCACTGTAACCATTTCCACTGCTGGGAAAACAACCCAGAGAATAATCTTACTTATGTTATCAGTCAAGGTCCTAGCAATAAACAATTCTACTCAGATATTTCAAATGAGAATTTCATGAAAGGACTCCCTCAGAGGATGGGTTAGCTCCTCAAAGGGTGTTGAGCTCCCAGGTACTAACAGCAGGGGGAAGCCATTCCCACTCCGAGGCCTGAAGGGGCAAAGGGAGAAGTAGTGTGACTGGAGCCTGGTGAAGGAGAGGCATCAGCAGGAGCTGTGATCATCCGGGGACGCAGCCTTATCCAGACCCTTGGTGCCTACCAGCAAGGGAGCTGGTAAGAAAGCCCCAACTTCTCTCTCTCCCACAGCAGGGAAGGGAGTAAATCGGTCTGGAGTGGGGGTAGGAGGAGTGGAAAATAATTCAGATAAAGAGAAAAAAATGGTTTTACTGGGTAGTAGGTATGGATCTCAGTTCAAACTCAAAGGTACAAAAAATATTGCACCTTTTTATTTTCTATAAACTAATTTAATTTTGATTTTTTTTTATCCAACCAGTCACCTTTGGGCTTTGCCAACCAAGAGGCCAAAGTACTAGGTGCCAAGGTCCTGGGCCCTCTGGCCTGGGTCCCCTGTGCACACAGACTCCCTCGGGAACTTCCACTGTCCCAGCTGGAATGGCCTTTTAGATGCAGTGGCTCACTCCATCTTGGGAGGTGTATACATAGGGCCCAGATCCCTCTACCAAGGCAAGGAACCCAGACTAGAGCCTCACATACCTACAGCCATATCCTCTGGGTCATACAAGGAAGTAGAAGCTGGGTTCTTGCTGCCCAGAGATATGCAGACCCTCTCAAGGAATTAGTCTGAGGAAAGCCACCCTTCTTCTTGCTTATTCTAACCACTTTGTTTCTGCCACATTTCCTCTTCCCTCTTCTACCACCTCTGGGACCTCTATATTCCCTAATAGGCTTCTGTTTGTGAAAGTATCTGCAGACAGCTCCGCCTTCCTTTCCCACCGCCCAGATCCTCTTGGACATTGCACTGTGCTCCAGTGGGTGGGGGGCAGGGAGACAGAAAGAGAAATCTAGTCCGGAAAAGACATAAAGTAAAAGCTCAAAATATGATCAAGGTGCATATATATTTCTTTAAACTTCAAGACAACATATACTCCATTTTTACCAATCAGTTCAGAGCAATTATCTGCCCAAGGTACATAATAGGCAAGGATGCTGTAAATCCTGACCCATCTGCCTCCAAAGCCTACCCTTCTAACCAGTCCAGAGATGGCAAACAGATTTTACCTCATGGGCCCACTCTGATTGGCTGGTATGGCTACCTAGAAGCTGTATTGAGAAGGATTTGGATGCCATAACTAGCTCATGGGAAACACTGCCATTGTTGGTTGCCAATGCCCTCTGTGAGTACAGCTGGCCTATGTATCGTATATGCATTTCTTATATACAATTGTATATAAGCCATTTCTTATATATAATAAATGGAAAACGTGGTTTGAATTTGTAAAAAATTCACTTTACACAAAATTAAAGGAGCACATCTATCCTTGTGCAGTGTATCAACAGAAAATCCATTAGGAGAATCTCCCCCAATTCAAGAACCAATACTCTTTTAATCTTTATTTTAATGTTATGCTTCTTTTATTCAAAAGGTGGAAGAAGGCAGCCCCTGTGCCTGCCTGATGAATCTTCAAGACAACATACGTTCCATTCCAACCCTAGAAATTAACTTGTACAATCTGCTATCTCTCTTCCTCCTCACTTATCCTCCCCACCCCCCACCAATCACTTAGCCCAAGGAAAACAAGTCAGCAACGCATGGATTATTTTATTACATTTTTCTTATATTCCCCTTTCAGCAACTCTTAATGTCCTTCCTTTGAGCTGTAGGTTTATTGTTTTTTGTTGATTTATGTGGAACTGGGGATCTTTGTCAGTTTAATTAAGAAAAAATTATACTGCTGTATATGCTCGTCAACTTAATTTTTAAGATTTGTCTTGTTTTACATAGGAAACTTTGGGGACAATTTGTTCTGTCTTTAATCAATGCTTGAAGGTTTTATTTTCTTTTTTTTTCTTGTTTTCAAATTTGTTGCCCATTTGCTTCTGAGTCAATGTGGACAAAAATGCTTCACACATTCTCTTGTTTCATAACCTGTACCATCATGTTTATATTCACTTTGCTTTGAAGAAAAAGACGAACAGCTTGTGTTTTTATTAGAGGAAGCAGAGCATAATATAGACAAGTTCAAAGAGTACTGAACAAAGACTCAAATGATCTGGTTCTAGCGCTGGCTCCCCAATTTTTGGGTGGCCTTGGACGGATATGTGTATTCCCTTTTCTGTAAAGTGAGCGTAACTGAACTTTAGAGAAAAGGTGTGCCATTCACACTCACTTTTTAATGCATGGATTCTGTATTCTTTGATTGCAAGCAACAGAAAATTACCCTGGCTAATGTAAAATTCAAAACTGAAAGGAGCCTGAGATTATTTACAAAATTGCAGAAAGAACTGAACTGTCAGGCCTAGGAAAGACACACACCAAAGAAGTTCTAGAAATCCCAACCACAACACCGCCAGTCCTTCGCTCAGGGACATTGCCATGGAGTGATTCTGCTCTGACAGCCTTCCATCCTTTTGTATCTTGGCTCAAGTTTAGAAATTCCACGAGAGAGACTACAATTGGCTTAACTTATTCCTGAAGCCAGGGCATGGGGTACTATTTGGTGGCCTACCCTGGAATAGTGTCAGGGGCATAGCAACTTAGTTACCAGAAGGGATGGAAAAGGGGCAGGAAAGCCTAATAGGCAGCTAAAAAGAAATTGCTACCTTGGTGCACTGCTTGGTAGCTGCCCAGGACACACACACACATATGCAAACACACACACACACACACACACACACACACACACACACACACATGCACACACAGTTCTCTAGGTCCATCTCTTTGCACTTACAGATTAAATGATAAACAATCCCAGGTAACCTGAGAGAAATAGAGAAAACAAAAGAAAACCTTTTTTTGTATTATACAATAAGAAGATGTAAGTAGAGGATGTAATGTCATCTCCCCAGCTGCCTCGAAAACTACAGCTGGTGTTTATGGCTCACCAGCACCTCTACTATCCACTTCATGTTTCTCTGACCTTTGACCAGACCTCTGACAGAGCTAGATGAGGTGCTGTCATGACAAGAGGAGGGACTCTTCTAAGGGATCTGATCCCTTGATAGTTCTTTCCTACAGATGGGATACAGCAATTACACATTAACCTCGACAGCTTGGCGTGGCACAATAAGGGCTTCCTAACATTACATCCAATTTCTTTATGTGGTAGCCACCTGGTTTCTCCTTGATTCACCCCAGTCAACTTCATAACCACCTTCATCATCACCTCCTATTTCCAAATGGTGTAAGGAGCGTTACATGGCCTGGTGGCAATCTCAACTTCAATTAAATGGACCCATCCCTGCCCCTGAGGAAAAAAAAAATCTTCCATTTGGTTACCAAGACCTCTTAACCAGCAGAAGCCAAATTCCCAAGAATAGAGACCAAAACTCAGAAAGCAGGTTACTAGATAAAATCATTAGCTCCTTGACGCCTCACTGGGTGAACAAAAATGAAGGATGAGAACCAGGCAGCTAAGAGTAACAAAACCTCTAATAACAATGTTTTCAATAAGACAGAGTATATTTCTCTCCTGTAAAAGTCCTAGTAGGTGGCCCAGGGCCAGTAAGGCAATCCATGGCTGTCATCATGATGCTCTGTCATGTCCAATAGGCTCCTGATGGTTCAATAGATTGATCTGGTCCAAGCAACCATCTGAATTCTAACCAGTAAGAAGAAGAAAGGAGAAGAAGAGAAAATCTCCTCCTGGAAATGACACTAGTCACTCACTTCCCAATTGCCAGAATTTAGCCACATGGTCCCACTGAGCTACAGGAGAGCTTAAAAACAGAATCCTATTATGGGAAGCCATGGGCCCTGCAAAAAAAAATCACCCAAGGATGTTTATCCCCATTGATTTTTAGAGAGAGTGGAAGGGATGGGAGAGTCAGAGAGAGAGAAACTTTAATGTGAGAGAGACACGTCGATTGGTTGTGCCTCAACTGGAGGCCAGGAACAAGCCTGCAACAGAGGTATGTGAACTTGACCAGAATTGAACCTGTGACCCCTCAGTCCGTGGCCAATGCTCTAACTACTTAGCCACATGGCCAGGACAGGAGTTCCATTTCTTTTGAAGAAATGGAGAAAGGATATTAGGGACAACCAGTGTTCTCTGCCACTGAGAATGCATGTAAATTGCCAACTTTTTCCCATAGGAAAAGAGTGGTGGGGTATCTCCTAGAGTAGTTTGGAGAACCAGATTTTCCAGGTCCTCTTGGAGGTCCCCATGTCCATTGTCTAGATTCCACTCCTCCCCAAACAATGTTCTAATTAGCCAGGGCCCAGGTGAAGATGTAAATCCAACTGATATTGCAATCCAGCAACTGTAAATCTACCTCTGTTTCATTTTCAACATTCCCCGACCCTGTAGAGTTAACAAACAATAAAATATTCTTTCATCATGATCACATAAAAGCTTCAGATTTCATTCCCTGCTTTTTGGTGAGAATTGTGAGATATGAGCTTATCAGAAGTTGTCAGAAAAATCCACCCTGGTTCCAGACCCAACATTCACCATTCCCCTTGGATGAGTCCATGACAGCAGCTATCCTACCCTTTCCCCACAGCACTTCATCCTCAAAGATCATGTGGTTCCAACAGAACAATGTTGACAATCACCTTAATAGCATGAGTTATAGTTACCATCCTAAAATCAAAAGGAGGAAGAAGGCTCACTCCCTTTGGTCCCATCTTAACTGATAACCAGTTGTAAGTGGCCCATATGTCTTTTGCTTGCAACCATCTTGCTGGCACTAACTTTGGCATCTTAGTTACTGGATAAAGTCACTAGCTGCTTGCCACCTCACTGGATGAACAACAATGAAGAATGAGAACCAGGCAGCTAAGATTAAACTTAAGGTATTGTGAAGGAATGTTGGTAGGAAATACTCTTTAAGGCACATACTGCTAACCTCTATAACCTTATATTGTTATTTTCTTTTCTTTAATATGTTTTTATTGATTTCAGAGAGAGAAAAAGATAGAAACATCAATGATGATAGAAAAGAATTGATCAGCCACCTCCTGTATGCCCCACACTGGGGATCAAGCCCACAACCCGGGTATGTACCCTGACCAGGAATCAAACCCTGACCTCTTGGTTCATAGGTCAACACTCAACCACTGAGCCACACTTGCTGGGCTATATTGTCATTCTCTAATCTCCAAGTTGCTCCATCATTTACCAAAAACCTGGACAACGATGTAAATAACTAAGGGCCTGAAAACAAGAAGGCCTCTAGCCCATATCCTACCTGGAGGTGTGTGAGATGTAGAACAAAATAGTATCCACTTGAGAGATACCTTCAGGGGAAGGTTTCAGTTATGGAGGGCAGGGGGTCCTCAAGCTTGGATACACATGAGGGTCACCTGATGAGTATTTAAACACCCCAATGTTCAGGACATATGCCAAGAGCAATTAAATCAGAATCTCTCAGAAGTGAGTCCTAGGCATCAGAAACTTTTAAGATCCCCAGGTGAGTCCCATAGTAAGCCAAGGTTGATTCCAACAAGTTAAGGCAGGAAGCTGAAAGAAGAAATGTTTTAAGTAGAGATGGAAGATATAGGGCAGGGTCAGCACACTTTCTGTAAGGGCCCACAGAGTAAATATTTCAAGCTTTGTAGGCCATATATCTGTGTCACAATTACTCAACTCTGCCATTGAAGCATGAAGGCAGTCATAGATAATATAAAAACAAATGAGTGTGGTTGTGCCCCAATAAAACTTAATTATAGGCACTAAAATTTGAATTTTACATAATTTTCATAAAGGAAAAGAATTTTCTAGTTTTTTCAACCATTTAAAAATATAAAAACTATTATTATCTTCTGAGCCATACAAACACTGGCAGTAGAATGGATTTTGCCTATGGGCTATAGTTTGCCATCCCCTAATATACAGCGGTAGGAGTTGACAGGGTCCCATGTTCCTCATCCTTACAACACACCTTTTGAACTAATTATTGACCCTAGATAACTCTAAGCATCTTATATCTCAGCTGTGGAGCACTGCTGAGAAATATCACACACCAGTGTAGCCTCCTAATCTGTCTCCTAACCTCTACCCCATCCTACTCTGATCAATTCTCCATAGCAGCACAATGATTTTTCTAAAACACAACTCTGATCATGTCATTTCTCTGTTCATAGACCTCCCAGGGGTTCCTAGGGTCCCCCAGGTTGATCCAAAGTTCTCAACATGTTTATGGCAGCAGGCTTCCTACTCTGGCCTCTGCACCACCCCACTTCTTGTATTCCAGTCATTTTTCAGTTTTTTGTGGGTTTTTTTTTTTTTTCATCTCGCTCTTCTATCTGCATAGGATAGTCTTTCTCCACCTCAAAGCCTGCTTGCTCCCTGAGGTTCCACCCCTAGTGTCATTTCCAGCAGATCTGGATTCAGTGCCCCTCCCATTTGCTCCCTTAGCAGCCAGCCCTTACTTACTCCTATCTAGACTTATCATGTTGCTTGGAACCACTCGTCACCTCCAATAAGCACCACTTGATGAATGAATCATCTTTATTCTTTATTCCCACTGCTCCTGAAAAGTTTACCATCAGAGAGTTTTTGCCTCTTCCACTGGATAAAAACACTGGCAGGCCCTCTGATAGTTGTCATCCATCTTAGAAAACTAAGTATAATTTTGTCATTTTAAATGTTAAAATACAGACTCCATTGAGAGTGTATAGTTTCTACTCCAATCCATACTTCTATCTTCATTCATACTTAAGTCTCCTTTCCATTTCTCCACCAGCTAGAAACCTGTGGTAGGCAAGCCTCCTGCATTAGAAAAGGGGATGTGATTGTCTTCGCTCCCCTTTCTTTTTCTGGAGTAGGAATAGCAAGAAGGGAGAGGAGGAAAGGACTCAGAGGGCTCTTACTTGTCTAGAAGGGTCTTGGGAGCTTGCTCTTGCCCAGCTAATATTTAAATTTGATTTTCTTTTTGTTTTCAGGATTCTCAGGAAGTTCCCCAACTGGGTTCCTCTGCCTCCTATCTCCAATGATGTAGACATGCCATTAGTTCCTCTGCTGTTGCTCCTGCCTCTGCCTCAGGGATTATGGTTGTCCCCACCACCCAGACATTACCTTCATCATCAATGTATCCTTGCCCTGAAGTCAACTTGAGCAGAAGTCAAAATAAGTCCAGGAAAGTTTTCTCTCCTGCATGACCAGTATCTGGTCCACATTCCTTTTGCCATGACAAATTCTTGAGTACAGGCCAATCTCAACCTGCCCATCCTTGCTCTGTGCCAATCTTGTCCTGTAGATTTCTGGGACAAGGGTCAAAACTAACTCCACAGTGTCTACCAACTTCAGGGAGTGTATATTAAGCTCTCCAGATGGTCTTCTTTAAGTCCCTCTCTCTCTAGATTTAAGGTGACATGATATAATTAGTTAAGATAACATTAGCTATCTTTACAAATAAATCCAAAAATCTCAATGGGTTAGCACAGTGGTTGGCAAACCGCAGCTCGCAAGCCACATGCGGCTCTTTGGCCCCTTGAGTGTGGCTCTTCCACAAAATACCACGGCCTGGGCGAGTCTATTTTGAAGAAGTGGCATTAGAAGAAGTTTAAGTTTAAAAAATTTGGCTCTCAAAAGGAATTTCAATCTGTTGTACTGTTGATATTTGGCTCTGTTGACTAATGAGTTTGCCAACCACTGGGTTAGCACAATAGAATTCATTATCAGGGGTGGAAGAGTGAGGTAGGACCATCTGCTCCATAAAGTCATTCAAGGATCCATGATAATGGATTCTCTGCCATCTCTAATACATTGCTTTCAAGGTTGCCCTGGGTATCCACATCTTGTTAGAAAATGGCTTGTTCAGGGGGGTTTTTATAAGCCAGATTTGAGAAGGAGCAGTCCTACTTCCACCCATATTCCACTGGCCAGAACTTGGTCACATAACTACATCTGACTGCAAGAGAAACTGGGAAGTGTAGACCAGTTTGAGCAAGAGGAAAGGAGTTTGGGGTACAACTAGCCAGTCTTTGCCACAAGGGGGAAGAACACCTTGTCTTCTATATGGAGCAGGGAGTGGTGATTTAGGAAGACCACTGGACACCCGATTTCAGCCCCGCTCTAACTACCTGTCAAGTCTTAGGCAAGCCAGTTTACCACTCTCTGAGCCTTGGTTTCCTCATCTGTAAAATGAGGGACTGGACTAGAGTATCCCTAGGCCTCAGTTCTCATACTGTGGGTCTATCACCCTAAGGGAACACAGCTACAAATAGGGCAAAGCCATACCTCCAAAGGCAGCCAGGTGAGGGAAGATATTCTGGTCACACATAGAGAGAAATTTCCCTAAATAATATCTTTTTTTCTAATCTGAAAGCCAGGGATCTTCTAGGAAGGCAACATATGGAAGTTAATATGAGGCTGGAAAGTCTAAAATATGTCTAGAATCCCACCCTTTTTCACCATCTTCATTACTACCACCTTCATCTAAATCCCCTTCTCTCTCACCTGGATTGTTGTATTGGCTTCCTAACTGTCTCCCTCTATGCAGCCTCTTTAAAAGTTTCAAGCTGTTGGACTGCTATTACATTACTCCAAATGATACTTATTTCAATTCAATTCAAAAAGCAATTATCGAACACAGCATTCTTATTTCTCACATCACTCAAGCTTGGAATACTCCCCCTCATCTTGATTTCTGCCTACCCGACTCCTTCAACTCACCACCCAAAATATTCTACCTGCTCCATGAAAAAACTCCTGACAAAAGTTAACTTACATTGCTCTCAAATCCTACCCTTACTATTTGTCATCCATTTATGTGCTCCTATATGAAAGCCGAGTTATTTGTGTACACCTTATCTCCTCCACTAAATTGTAAGTTCCCTGAAGGAAGAGATCATAGATTAAACCACTTGCATTTGCACCATGCTAGCTAGGCACTTAATTAATTATTGAATGAGTGAATGAATGACTAATGACTGTGGAGAACTGTTGAAAGGCAGAAGTGAGGCAGTCCTGTTGGAAACCGCAGTAAGCCTGGTTTCCCCTTGGCAAGTGTTGCTTTCTGATTGTTTTTCTGAGAGTCTAATGTGGTCACACTGAACAGTCTGTAGGAAGAACTGTAGGTGTGACTCTTTGGCCAGGACAATGATTACGCTGGGTCTGATTCAATTCAGTCGGGCCCAGGGGCAATATTAGGAAGCAGTTAAATGAGAGATCATATTCTGTCAAATCCTGAAAAAAATGCTGGGCATCTGCCAAATGAGAAAGTACAGCTGGTCAGTAATTTTTCTCTCTCTCTTTTAAATGTGAAGCCGCATGCTCTGAAAACAGAGCAGGGAGATGAGAAGTTATTTGAAGAATTCAATCCATGAAGATAATTGTTCTGCTTAATTCAGACAAAATCAGCTGTTTCCCCCTCATAAAATTATCAGCTAGTTATATGAATCCATGTGTCAGCCTCCATCTCCCTTTAGCCTGAGTCAGTATAAGTCGGGCTGTGGCCTGTTAGCTTAGTTGGGCAGAGCCTAGGTTACATCGTGTCCGCAGTGAGCCAGGTGCTCCTGAGGTCCCATTAGCTGCACTTCCTTCATAGGCCCTGATTGTGCCTCCAACCACAGATATACAGCATGCCACGGGCACAAACGGATCTAGGTAAGGTGAAGGATCAGCACAAACCCATCCTCTTTACTGAAGAAGCAGCTAAGATTCAGATGCACATCCTACCAGCATCAGCCCCGCTGTTTTAGCAGCACCAGGCACAGTGACTTGTCCACAGTAGGCCTGTCATAAGTATCCATCCAATCGCATTCACCGTAATCACTCTCAGAAAAATAACGAGTCAATTACTGAGCTTCTCCTCTGGACCATGCACAGGGCTAGGTATTTCATACACATTCTTTCCCATCTACACAACAATCTTGGGAAGTAAACATTAACCCATATTGTGGGTGGGGAAACTGAGGCTCCAAGTGGTCCAGCACATGGTCGAAGGTCACACAGCCAGTGTACGGTGGAGCCAAGATTCCAATTGATGTCCAAGTCCAGAGCCATAGGTTTCCTACTTGAGCAGGCTGCCCACTCTTTTGCCAACTCCACCCATGCTATTCTTAAGTCATGGCATACAGCTCATGCTGCCGACTGCAATATGCTTGTATACTTTATCTCATTCATTGCTTAGGGAAGCCTGGTGAGGTAGATAAAGCAGATAAAATCCCCACTTTACAGATGAGGAAAGTTAGGATTGTGTGATGAGTGAGAACTCAGTTCTAGCTCTTCTTTGGCCAGATTCTGAGCCTACCCACTGTTAGATGATGTAGAAACTGAGAAATAGGAGTAAAAATTATTTTATTTCAAGAGGAATATGTCACACTTCCCTATTTGAAAACTTCCTGTGGTCTTCTAAGACTATTGGATTAAATCTAACCCCTTTATTGCATCATATAAGGCCCTTCTGAACTGGGATCTCCTGCCTCATCAGTTTCTTTTCGGCTCCCTGCCTGCCTCTCCACTCTCCCACTGCTGTCTCAAGCCAAAGCAAACTGCTCCTTTCTCTGAAGATGTGATGCCACACATACCAGACCTTGCTCATGCTAGTCCCTCTGCTTGGAAAACTCACACTTCCAAACTCAGCTCCCCTGAGAGAACCCCCGGCTATTGCCCATTAGTCTGGGCATGGCCCCAGTTTCATCACCACCAAGTGAGAGGGCCACATGCAGTGCACCAAGCGAGTGTCCTCCTCTATGCATGAGATTGCCCCACTGGCAAGGAAAGCTGAAGTTTTCATGAAGGTCTGCAAAGCCCTGCACACTCCAGCCACACACTGCATGGCCCTCTTCCCCTCCCCCCCCATTACTCACACTGCCCTTCCCACTCCTCTCCAACATCCAGGCCAGCTCTCACTCAGAGCTTTGTTTTTGCTCTTGCCTTTGTTTAGCACATCTTCCTCCCAAGCAATCACTGGCGAGTAAGTCCTTTTCTAAGTCCCCTATGCTAAATCACTACCCCTACTCCTACTTTAATACCCCTCTCTTCCCCTTACATATGTTTTCTTTAAAGCACTTCTTAACATCTGACAGACTACACATTTTACATATTTTTTAACTTGTCTGTTTTTTTAGTGAATAAATCTTTCTAGTCTTAACTCCTCCCACCCACAACCTGGTCCCTAACACAATGCCTGGCCATGCAGTTATCTGGTCTCCTTTGCTGGCTAGAAAATCCTGAAGGCTCAGCCAAGCCCATTCTGTTTCCATAGCCACAGAAAAGCCAGACAATGAAAGGCAAATCACAGTCCTGGAAGAGCTGTGGGTTAGGGCAGGCCAGCGGTGTCTAGGCAGTCTCTCAAAGCAAGTGGGTCCTGGAACCACCACTATCAGAAGCAACAGCACAGGACCAAGGGAGCAGAGAGCCAGGGGAGAGGAAAGAAAGCCAGGGACAACAAATCAAAACAATCCAGGGAGAGGGCAGTGTGAGAAAATCACTGAAGTGGTGGGCTTTGATATGTGCCTGGTGATGAATTCCATGGGCAGACCAGAGTTGAAAAAGCTAACAAATGTTTGCTGAATAAATGAGTAATCAATGGAAAAGCCGGGGAACAGTCTCAAGCTTCTGGTGGCTGGTACCTTTCTGGCTCCTCCCTGTGTGGGAGCTGTGATTGACATCCCAGTGGTGCAGGTGCCATGCCAGCACCAGCCTCTAATGAGCATGAGCCAACGCAGAGACCTGCACATGCTCAAAGCAAACAATTCTTTTTTTGTCCTGGGAACTGAGGCCAACATCCCCAACAGGTTCCTTTGGTGGAACTGTTCCATTTGTTAAATGAAGTATAGCACAGGCTTTGAGTTCATGGTCTACAGTTCTGGCTCCAGCATGAGGCCAGGTATCCTTTGTGGTTCCACTAAGCAAGTACAAAGCAGAGCCTAAGACAAACTGCTATTCTACCTGGAAAGAGCAAGCAAGCACACCGGGCAGTGCTGGGGACGCCAGTCAAGCCCAGGAAAACTAGACAATGGAAAAAACATTTCAAATTGGCATCACTTAGTTTAGAGAGTTATAATCTCAGGTGTATTTTGACTCTAGAAGTTGGGAAAAGGTTGGGGGAGCACACATAGGTGCAGCAGGATGCTCTCTACCTCTACATGGTGTATTGGGAAGATGGGGAAGGAGGGAAGGAACCAGAGCCAAGGAGCACCCATCTGTTCCTTTCAAGCCTTTTCATGCCATCCCTTCCATTCCACCATGAATGATTATTTTCTTAGAGTGGAGCCAGAACTGGACTAGAGTGCCAAGGCTTTAAAAATGCTGCCTTTAGCCCAGCCCACACAGCTCAGGGGTTGAGCCAGGAGGTCATGGTTTGATTCCAGTCAGGGTACATGCCCAGGTTGTGGGTTTGATCCCCCGTAAGGGGTGTGAAGAAGGCATTCGATCAATGATTCCCTCTTATCATTGACTAGAGGCCTGGTGCACGAAATTCGTGCACTGGGGGGGTGGGGGGGGAAGTGTCCCTCAGCCCAGCCTGCACCCTCTCCAATCTGGGACCCCTAGAGGGATGTCTGACTGCCCATTTAGGCCTGATCCTAGGACTGCTGGCTCCCAACTGCTCGCCTGCCTGCCTTCCTGATTGCTCCTAACCGCTTCTGCCTGCCAGCCTGATCACCCCCTAACCACTCCCCTGCCAGCCTGATTGATGCCTAAGTGCTCCCCTGCCAGCCTGTTTTCCCCTAACTGCCCTCCCCTGCAGGCCTGGTCACCCCTAACTGCCCTCCCCTGCAGGCCTGGTCACCCCTAACTGTTCTCCCCTGCAGGCCTGGGTCTCTCCCAACTGCCTTTCCCTGCAGGCCTGGTCACCCCCAACTTCCCTCCTCTGCCGGCTTGGTCACCCCTAACTGCCCTCCCCTGCTGGCCATCTTGTGATGGCCATCTTGTGTCCACATGGGGGCAGGATCTTTGACCACATGGGGGCAGCCATCTTGTGTGTTGGAGTGATGGTCAATCTGCATATTACTCTTTTATTAGATAGGATAGAGGCCTGGTGCATGGGTGGGGGGAAGCTGGTTTGCCCTGAAGGATGTCCCAGATCAGGGTGGGGGTTCCCTTGGGGTGTGGGGTGGCCTGGGGGAGGGGCCTGTGGTGGTTTGCAGGCCGGCCACGCCCCCTGGCGACCCAAGCAGAGGCCCTGGTATCTGGGGTATATTTATCTTCTACAATTGAAACTTTGTAGCCTGGAGTGGAGCCAAGCCTTCTGCTTGCTCCGTGGCGGCAGCCATTTTTTTGGGGATTTATGTAATTGAAATTTTGTAGCTTTAAGTGGAGGCCTGGGCCGGCCAGGGTGTGTGGAAAGCTTGGCTTCCTCCATCACTGGGGGCAATCCTAGCCTCCTGCTCTTTCCAGCTCCGTGGCTGCCACCATTTCTGTTTGGGTTTATGTATCTTCTATCACTGAAACTTTGTAGCCTTAAGTGGAGGCCTAGGCCAGCAAGGGCAGGCGGAAAGTTTGGCTTCCTCCATCGCTGGGGAAACCCAAGCCTCCCTCCTGCTCTCTGTGGCCGTAGCCATCTTGGTTGGGTTTATTTGCATATTCGCTCTGATTGGCTGGTGGGCGTGGCTGGTGGGTGTAGCGGAGTGATGGTTAATTTGCATATTACTCTTTTATTAGATAGGATGGTTCTCTCTCTCTCCCTCTCCCTTCCTCTCTGAAGTCAATAAAAATATTTGTCTAAAAAAGTAAAAATTATATACACATTTCGTGTCATGTGTACTACACTCTAAGTTTCACTTGTCAGCCTGAACCTTTGTCTTATGATTATATGATACTGACTTGGCTTGTTAGCATTATTATAAAAGCTTATATTCCTAATTACTGTATTATTATGATTAGTAAGGCCATCACAGGGTTCTGTTTCCTAGGAGATAAGAGGTTGAGTCTGTGCAATTACCTCTTCTCCTGCAGACATCTGGACAATTAAAAACCTTGCCCACACACTGTTAACCTCTTTTTCAACTTAGTTACTGTGGGTTATCATTGTGTCCATTAAATCTTGGACCCCTCTTTCTATGTCACTTTTGTGTGAGACAATGAATACTGATCAGTTATTCCTGGTCTTAGTAGGTTTTACTATTTTTCCCCAGACTATTTGGGAATGCATTGTTAACATCTCTAAGATGTTTTCTATTAAGAAAACAAAATACTCATATATATTAAAATTCTTACTTTTTTATTCTCAGACTGTTACATCTTGATTCTTTAGTCTGATTCCTTTGTCCTTTCAGTTCCACCTGATGCCCTTGAAATTACTTTTTTTTTTCAGCAACCACAGAATATTCTTGAATTTTCCTGTTCTAACACATGGAATCATTTCCCCTCCAGGAAGTTTTGGCTCCTACAGGGGCCAATACATGGGAAACTAGGAGTGTATATGTGTGTCAGCAGTGGTCAATAGGGCTGTTTCTGCTGCTAGGCAGGCCATTATGGAGTTGTTAGAGCTAAAATAGATATTCCGTTTTGAGGTTATGAGTTCAAAACTATTTTTCTACCTTAGCACATTATACTGATACACCCTACTTTTCTTAGAGATGACTTTCTACCACTTTGACAATACATGCCCCATCCAAAGAAAGCCTAGTAATATATTTACACCACAAATGCTTGTTGAGCCATATCAAATTAAGAGATATTCTGCATACAGGTGTGGCTTTCCATTATCCCATTATCTCTAATGTAAGGCTGATGACTAATCTAAGCTCCCTTCATCACATTCCTCCTCACCCCTCACCTCACACCATCTATTCTTCACAGTTCACAAATAGAATAGAATAATTCCATCAAATAACTAACTTTCTGCTGGGATGTAGAAAAAGCATCAGAATCAGTTCTGATCTTTAGACAAGTTGTGGCACAACCCATTTTCATCTTCACTTGCCAGTAAGTCACCCTTCTTCTTTCTTTCTTTGCCCTCATACTAGGAAACCTCAATTCAGAGACATGATGGAGTTGCCCAGGACCCCATGGTCAGAAATGTCCTTCCTTTCCTCTTCTCTCATCCAAATGTTTCTATTTTTTGTCCCACTGCTTTAGGCAAGAGCATAATTGATGTAACTGATTTACCTTACCACGGAATAGTTATGGCTAACGAAGGAGTAAGCTATTATTCTTCCTGGGAATCTTAAGCACCCTGCTGGAAATTGGGGTGAAGGGATGCCTTGCCCTTCAGTCCCATTAGAGCACGGGTGGGGAACATCCAGCTCGTGGCCCCTGTAAGACCTGGGAAATCATTTGGTCTGGCCCTGCCAAGGCAATAGGGGTGAGTTAATTAAATGTTTGACCAAATATAGCAAGCTAATTTTTAATTTTATAAATTTATATGGCAAATGATGTTATAAATATCCAAATGGCCCTTGGCAGAAAAAAAAGGTTCCCCTCCCCTGCTTTAGAGTGAGCTACCAACTTGACTTTTATGTAAAGCTAGCACTGGGAAGTTGACCCTTAAAAAGAAAGCCAAGGGAATGATCCAAAATAGTCAAATATTAAGATGGTAAGAGGAGAGTGGCAGGAGATTAGAGTGGTAGGTCATACTTTTCCTTACAACCTATGGTGACATTTTTATGCAATGCACCAAAGTTTTAACTATTCCCTCAGAATGGGGGTTCTGTTGAAGGTTTTAATAGCTATTACAGCCAGATTTGTTCTTCAGAAATATTCATTTGGGAGCTGTGTGGAGAATGGGCTGGAGTTGGTGCTCTGTCTGACAAATATCTAGCCTATGAATAATGAGAGCTAAACTAGTGGTGGAGGTGGGAAAGAGTGCTGGAATTCACAATATACTAGTATATAGGAGGGAGAATCTATAGGATTTGCAGATGAATTGGATGTGGAGGAACAGAAAAGGAAGACAAGTTTAGGATGTTTCCTAGTTCTCTGAGGATATCTTCAGGGATAGTGGCCCATTCACCACATCAGGGATATATGAGGAGACACAGATCTGAGGCAAAAATGCAGATTCATAGTTGGAGCTCTTGAGTGATATAACCCACAGGTTTGTGGCACGGAATTAAAATTTAGAGAGGTGGATTTTAGAATCACCCACAGGACAACACACAATGAGACAGCCTAGGGAAGAGACGGGTGATAGCCTAGTGTGGAGATGAGGTGGCCTAAAGAGGAGAATGGGCCAAATAAGCTTCAAAGCAGATCAAGATCAGAGGCCTGAAGGTCACAGGCAGAAATGGACCAAAAATAACAAGGCAAGAATTTACAGTGTGGACGGACAAATGGTAAGAATATTCTCCTCTGTGGAAGAAGCATAACTCCATATTTACTGTTTTAATTAATTAATTCCCTGATACTCTTATTCATATTTGAAGCAGCTTATAAAATATAAGATAAGTTGTTAAAGAAAAAAAAGCAGATAAAGGGATCAGAGCAAAGAAGAATACAAGGGTAGAATAATATTTGAAACTGTAAGCAAATTGAAGATACCCAAAAAGATGTCATATACAAAGGTTAAATGTCCCAAGTTCACGCCAAAATATCATGGCAGCCAAAGCTCAAAAGGAAGCATTATTGACTATAATAATCACAATGAACATAAAATTTTTCATATGCCATTTGTTTAGGAGAAAGGTAGATTTTCTGAGTACTTAATTCTGAGAAAAAATGTCTCCTATGGGTCCTCATAAATGGGTATGGTGTGATATCATTAGCAACACCCTCAAGAAGTACAATAAGCAACTTTCACATGGCTTCTTCTTATGGTATCTTCAAGGCTTCACCCCAAAGTCCAGCTTAGTAAAAACAGTTTACAAGACACCAAAAAGTGTAGTCTAAGTACACAGTTGTAAATATCCTGGCTTGATCTAAGGATAAAGTTTGAGCTGCTAGGGGAATTTATAGCCTTCTAACAATCCTCTAATAGTTTTATTCCTCACAATTGAGCTTCTGGTAAGAACTAAACAACAGAGTAAAGGTCATGGTATCTGGCAGGAACCTGAAGTACAGATATCTTGGGGAAGCTCTGTATTTTTTAACGATCTACTGAGAGGGACATTGCCTTCACATGTCTCTTTCATAAGAGAATGTCTCATGAGAATTAAAGAGCCTGAGCAGACTACACCCTTCTCGCCCCCACCAAGGGAGCACCAGCTATGCAGAACCAAGATCCTTCCTTGGCAAATGTTTCTGTAGATTGTCCTACTGCACAAAGTGAATGGCTGGTTAAGTCCTCACTATTCAGGCTGGCCATGTGTTATTGAAGTCAGGAATTCTAGTAACATTACATTCAGGGTAGATACCTGTTTTTGTGCACATGGGACTCTAGATATAGAGGGGCAGCAAGGAAGATGCAGCTAATAGAGGTAAGAAGAAAACATCTAGGAAGTAAATTGGTCAATTTAATACCCCAAAAAAATGATGGAAAGGGGGAAAGGAATTATTTCTTTTGTCACTGAAAACTATAAAACAGAAAACCTACCATAATTCAGCTCAGAATCACAATGACTGCATTCCCCCTAATCTTTACAGGCTACAACACATTCTACTCTTCTCCAAGAATAATCATAGCACAGCAGGTATTGTCCCTTGTTGGCAGGATCCTACAGCCAGACTGGGACCAGAAGCGACGCTCTGGAAAACCTATTGACTACTATGCTGTATCCTGCGGTATGGTTTTATCAATAAAGGAAGCGTGAGAACTTCATTTCTCTGACTCAGACTGGGATGAGAATAGAAGGATGTTATTTACTAGCCCCTGAAAACCCCATTGTCAGAGCGGGGTAACTAAGGTGAAGAATAAGCTGATGGAGTGCAAGTTTATTCCCAGTAGGCTCTGACAGACAACCTGAAATGGTTACAGCAGCAGAAGCCTTAGACCACGAGGAGAGTGGCTTAAATGTGCTAGCTCAGTGGTCAGCAAACTCATTAGTCAACAGAGCCAAATATCAACAGTACAACAATTGAAATTTCTTTTGAGAGCCAAATTTTTTAAACTTAAACTTCTTCTAACGCCACTTCTTCAAAATATACTCGCTCAGGCCATGGTATTTTGTGGAAGAGCCACACTCAAGGGGCCAAAGAGCCGCATGTGGCTCGCGAGCCACGGTTTGCCGACCACTGAGCTAGCTAATGAGTTGCTGACTGTTCTGGAACAAGTTAGAGGAAGGGACATATGCATATGCCATTCCCTATTTTTGTTACAATCTTGGTAATGAGGGCAAGGTGTCAGGTGTCTTCATTCTTTAAACTGTAATGCAAGGTGATTGAGCTGTCAGTTCAGCAATGGTCTTACTCTTCAGAATCTTCTCTGCCTGCTTTTAGCTACTGTTCCCAATTTTGGACAGGAAATTCTAGAGCCCCTCAGAAAACTCCATGCATTGATGGGTAGGATCAAATGCAACAAAGTGTAAATCCTTCCTGGCACTTCCAAGTATAATAGGTCCAAGAAGCCTCATTGGGAGCCTTGTTACTTGCTTCTGAAGCACAGGTTGCATCTGAGTCGTCACTTGACTATCAAGAAAAATAACCGGATCACATCACTACACTTACCAATCTGCTAGAAAATAACCTAAATTCCTCACCAGTACCAATAACCTACACCCAACTCCATGTCCAAGACTTCAAAGCAATTGACCTTCCTTAAGAAAAATATTCTGTGTCTTTTCCTTTTCTTATATAAAATAGTGGTCAAACCTATCCATAAGCTGCTCAAATCTTGAATCCTACAATGCTCTAGTCAAAAGGAGATTAGAAAACTATATTAACGTCTGATTGCAAGCAACAGAAATGGACTTCGGGTAACTTAAGTAAAAAAATATATATATTCTGGAAAAGTATGGGCTCCTCACAAGATTGAAGGGAAGACTAAAGAGCCAAGCTTGAGAAAAACAGATGTGAGGAGGCTCCAGAAGTTTTTGCTGCCAGTTGAGCCCTGGCCTCCCAGGTGGAAGGATAGATTTCAACAGTTCCTCTACCCTCGGTTCACTCTATTCAGGATTTGAAGACCTATGAGAGAGAAACCAGTATGCCAAGCATAGGTCCTACCTGCCTCTTATGTACCTGGCTTGTAAGACGAAGGTCATGGGAACTGAGCGAGGAGGAACTGGACAGAGAATCCTGAGGCTTACCTACCTATCACAGTGCTATCACAGCTGCGCACTAAGCAGCAAAGTTCCCCAAAAGGAAATCAAAGTGCTATCAGGAAGGCACTAAAACATGTCCTTATCAGAAATGTTTAAGCCAATTTTCTTCCTTTGTAGCTAAGGAAGCTAAAATCTAGAAAGGTCAAATAACTTTTAAAGATCAAAGAGCAAGTTTGAGGTAGAGGTGCAACAGAAATTAAGACAAACACTACCCAAAGTATGGTCTATGGATCCACAGCACCACATCACATGGAAAATGCAGATTCTAGGATACCACCCCAGAACTACTGAGTCAATCTGCATTTTAACAGCTTCTTGGAGTGATTCACATGCACACTCAAGTTTGAGTAGTGCTGCTCTATCTTTATATATCTCAACCTGTGTGTCACCCAATGGGAGTGGAACCCAGGTACTCCTCACCTGAACTTGCTCTATGATTCTCTTTTCTCAGTTAATAGGAAAAAAATACATAAGTGTTTCTTATTCATTTTCTATCCACTGAGGCCTATTCCCATGTGCTACTTATCACACCCAGACAGAGGGCAGCTTTTATGGTCACCAGAAGCTTAACAGTAGGGTGTGCACTTAAGCCAGATTCCAACACAGTGGTAGGAGAAATCCTTAAACTCAAGACTTTATAAAGCCATTGTTGAGAATGAGTTACAGTTCCATCTGTAATCCTATAATGATATGAATTGCTCCATGTCACTTGGGTGCAAAAAAATAAATATCTTTATTGTTCTAAATCAAATTAAATCTTGTTCGGTCCCACCTGCTGAGCAGGAAATCTAGTTGCAGTTATTCAGGAGACTCCTTCCTTTCCTTGTTTGAATCAGAACCAGGAAGCTTGTGTAGTTTTACAATCCAGAAAGGGCCCTTTGTCTTCAGTTGGTCATGGCCAGTGACTCTACCATCAGCCCTTCTACTCAGGGCCACTGTTCTAGAGAGTTTCAGGCATGCCTGCTATCTGCAGGCCAGAGGAGTCTTCCTCCCTCTCCTCCCCACTGAGGCATTGTGCTTCATTTTGTTTTTGGTGGAAGTGTGCTTTTGATGGTGAGATTTTATTGCTTACATATAATATAGGCTAGCAACATGCTACTTGTTTGCCTACTAGGGTAAAACATAGCAACATTTTATGGTGTTCCATAAAGAGCACCAGCTTGTCCAGACGCCCTCTTACCTAGGCTAGTTCTCAGCTCCCTACTAGTATCATATATATATAGCTTTTGCTGCTGTTGGCTTTATAACCCAAGCACTCTCACTGTGGTTACTCCTCTACAACTCTTAGTCTTGAGCCTATAATGTGTTACTCACCCAATTTCTTATCACCTCTTCCTTGCTGCATGTTCTTTCTCTACTGGAGAAAATAATGAAAGTGTGGTAAAGCCTTTGTGACTCAGATTATTTGGGAAACATGGTAAGCCTTTGTGACTCAGATTATTTGGGAAACATGGAAAATGAAGGTTTCCTCAATTCTAACTAGTGTTATTAAGACTGTATAGATTCATATACAGAAGCCAGTTCCAGTCATGTGTGTGCACATCCGTGTGTGTATGTTGGGGTGTGTGTGAAAAGGACGGTATAGATGTATATTGCATGGTGTAATTTTAAGTATGAATCATTGGAATCCTGAAATAAAGAACAGAGAGGCTGCCATTCAGATTTAAAATTTCCCAAGTACAGATTCAGGTTAGGAAAGGAAATACCGGAGGCTTACCATGTCAGGGCAAAGGAAGCCCTGAGAGGAGAGGACAGTACGCCAGGGAGGAACGCATTATCTTCGCAGTTTTGCCAAGATCTTGTATGAAGTGCTAATCCCTTTACTACATCCCAAAATGCCCGCAAATATTATTCATGGCCAATTTTCTTTCTTTTCTTCTTCTTCTTTTTTTTTTAATCCTCACCAGAGGATATTTTGCCATTGATTTTTAGTGAGAGTGGAAGGGACGGGAAGAGACAGAGAGAAACATCTTTGTGAGAGAGATACATTGACTGGTTGCCTCCCATAGTAAACCCCGACCAGGGCTGGGATTGAGCCTGCAACTGAGGAATGTGTCTTTGACTGGAATCAAACCCACCACCCATCGGTCTGTAGGCCAATGCTTTAACCACTGAGAAAAACCAGCTAGGGCCAGTTTTCTTTATTCCTTCTAAATCAAAAATTCCAGCCAGGGGCCTCTCTGGTAACAACTGCAGTAAACTTACACAGAGATCAGGAGGTCTACCAGAGTCATCAGGTCTGACTATCACCGGGCATCAGAAGCCTTCCAAAAATATGTTCTACAGCAACTAACATGGAAGAGGAAAAAACTGCCCATTTGGACTCCTGTATATGCCTAATTATATTAGTTGACCAATCAAAACAACATACACCAAGTTATATAAAATTCCAAGGGTTATATGGCACAGCTTTACCTTCAAGGAGCTTTTAGTTTGCTTGAGGAAATGAAGCATGTGCATAGATAGAAAACAAACAATACACACTGGTCTCCAGTAAGGACCAAATGAACGAAAGAGACAATTTCAGTGGAGTTCAGGTGAGAAAGGTAGGGGTGGGGGTGTTGTCATCATTAGCCACAGTTATTTAGGAGGGTTTTATGAAGGATTGGAAATTTCAACTTGACCTTGAGCAATGATTCTTAATTTATGTCAATGTTCTCTTAAGGAGTATATGAATAGATCTGTAGGAGTCAATGAATCCTTTGATATGCATTTTCCTGGGATAAAGTTTCATGGCCTTCACCAGATTCTCAAAGAGGTGACTGAAAAAGTTACAAGCCATTACCTTGCAAAAAAAATTTATAAATAATGAGGAAGAAAAACAATATCCTAAATAGGGGAACAAGTAAACAAAGGAACTGTGAGGGAATGAAGAAACCAATTAAGAGGAAAAGGAGCAATACCAGTCTAGTAGCAGTAGTGGTCCCATGTTCGTCTAAAGCAGTGGTCGGCAAACTCATTAGTCAACAGAGCGGCAAACCATGGCTCGTGAGCCGCATGTGGCAAGCCGCATGTGGCTCACAAGCCACAGTTTGCCGACCACTGGTCTAAGGTAATGTCAAAAGATGGAGCTGGAAAAGCTATTAGAACTGGGTAGTAAAGGTCCTTGACCATCAGGATTATGCTGTGGGCAGAACTCAGGTGCATGACATGGTGACATGGGATTTAGGATGATTTATCTGACCAGCTGAGGCAGGAGAAGGTGGAAGATGGTGAGAGCTCTAGTCCAGTGATGAGGATCAAGAAAATGAGTTGAGCTGATTGCTGTGGCCGTGGAATGAATGAGAAGGATTCTGGAGGTGTTGAGAGAAGAATTGATAAGATTTAGTAACTGTAAGGTATGGAAGGAGATAGGAAAGAACCAAGGATGACTCAACGCCTCAACCCTGGATGCCTGTAAGAATGACAACTCATTCATGGAAATAAGGAACAGTGTACCGAAAGCTGGTTTCCAAGAGAATGATAAAGACTTTACTTTCTAACATGTAGAGCTTGAGGTGCTGTCCCAGTTAAGAGTTGAGAACCTCTTTATCAAAGGCACCAAATTTTTACACACCCAAATATAAGATGAGTGCTATCTCCAATCGTGTTCTTCCAGCCCACTGCCCTCTATCCTAGACACCTGATTTAGCCTGACTACTTGGGAGACGGCACTGTGAACTTGGGGCTGTATCAGTTTTGTTTTTTATTAGCAATCTTTCCTAAAGTATTTTCTCCAAATGACGTTATCACAGTGTGATTAAGAGACATGCAAGGACATAAACATTCCAATAAGATAAAAGCAGCCCTGCTTTCCCAGTTCTCTCAGAGCACTTCAGCTTTATTAGGCTCCATGTTGTTTCATTAGAGTCAATGCCATTTAAATTTTTATGTTCATTTCAAGGCTATTTGTTGTGACAAAGGATTTTAAGAAAATGCAGTATGAACTTTCTGGGTTTTATTTAACTTTATAAGCATCTCATTTACTCCCCAATAAAGGAATAACTAAGCATTCCTGTTATGTTGCTAAAAAAACCTCTTTGCATAATTTTGAAATGCCATGCAAGACTTTGCGATGAGGAAATTCATGCCAGGAAAACGCTGACACAAGCTATCCAGTGTTTGGTTGCTGAGGTTTAAGGATGAGACATTTTCTCTCGTCCTTAAACCTCCGCACACATACAAGCCTATTTATATATTGTTATTTTTTAAACAAATGTGTCTCTGACCCTACCTTATAGAGCACGCATGAAGCTCAGCTGGGAGTTCCCCACAGCCTAGGAACGCAAACAGACAGAAGATAACAATGAGTAGCGAGGGGTGGGGTGATGTACCTGAAAAGAAGCAGGCATGTATGGATTTTTCAAATTGTTCCTCATTTCTCTCCAAGATCACACTAATGGATTCAGACAGATCTTCTCACTTGCCCAACAAATAAATCAAGCCACTGCTCAAGTCTTCATTTTGTAGGATGTTCCCCCCTGGTGGGCAGGATTTCTCTCTTATCTATCTAACTGTAACTGATTTTTTCAATCAACCTAGCTTAAATTCCTGCCTCCTGCCTCAGCCTTTTTCTGTTTATTTCAGACCCCTGGATCATTGTCTTCTTTCAACCAACAAACGCTTTTGAGCACCTGCTAATTGTAGGCATGAGTGTCCCCTGTACTTAGTCCTTGTTTTCCCCATTGATTGTGGGAATATATTCATGTCTTCACTCTAAGACACATGATGGCTTCACTTCTTTTGTATTTCTCAGTGCCAAACCAATGAATGTCCATATGTTAAAATGTGCCTGGTGTGTTCTAAAGAAAAACAAAAATGCTTCGGCAAATCCAGAACCAGCTGTCATTTCAGGACATTGAGAAAGAAAACTTAGAAAATGAAAAAATATATGGAAATATATATGGGTGTTTTTTGAAGTAGAAGAACCAAGAGAATGAGTCCAGTGGAAAGTGTTTCTATTACAATAAGCTGAGGAATGTGTTTGGCTGGCTTTGTGATGTGTGAGAAGAGTAGACCTAAGTTCCACTTGGATCTCACAGATAGTTACGAGCCCTGGGGGTGTTGTGTGGCTCATGCTGTCCTTGGACTCGGGCAGCAACTTGTTCACCTCATCTGTGATAACGGCTTCCAGCAATGGGCCTGGAATTCACAGACTCTAAAATTCATGTCCAGTAAACTTCCCCAGAGGTTATGCTCTAAACACTAAGTTTGAACTCCTTGGGAGAAAACAGCATCATAAGCAACAGAAAAAGATACTTTGAATAAGAAGATATTTTGAAACGGCAGAGCTGTGTGGTGGCATAGCCTCGTATTTAGTGTTTTCCTAATTAGAAAGTCAGTGCCACTACACTCTTTCTCCAGTACAGACAAGGGTCTCTTTCTTCTACTTCATGGCTCCCAAGCAACTCCTATTACCCATAGGCAGCAATGAATACTTATCCAGCCGAACTGCTGGCTTTTCACACAAATATCCAGAAAATGTTGTTGGGCCTCTTAACTATTACATTTCCACATCAAGCACATTTTCTGTAAATCTTTTCTTTACAGTCCTTTTGTGTACATCCAAACCAACAGGCTATACTCTGAGGTAGAGATTTTAGCAGATGAATAAAAGTTTTAGCATTTCTAACTTTCAGAGAATGGCTAATTATAACCCGGGGAGGGGGGAAAGCAGGGCAATTAAAAATATTGTCTATGGACTCAGAAGGAAGAAAGAAAGAAAAGCCTTTATTAAAGTGGCCACTGAAGAAACATCTCCTCAAACACATTATTTATCCTTCTCCCAAAACAGAGAGAAAAAGACATGAATGTGCTCTTTAAATAAGAGGAATCTCTGTGAAGTGATGCAGAAAAGCTTACCTTTGGTTTCAGCTCTAAGAAACCACAGAAATTTCAATGATTAATCTTAGACAACGAGGAAAAGATTAACAACACGTACTCCTGTAAGTTTGAAAATTATATAGTCCTGGAGTCAAATATCAACTTTGTCAGGTGCTACATAAAACAGACCCCACTTAGTGATAGCCAGATGGTCTGTGTGACAATTGGAAAGTTTCAAAGCCTCTCTGAGCTTCATCTGTACAATGAAGACAAAACTACCAGCCTCACAATACGGTTTTGAAGATTAGACAAGATCATATATAACCCTATATAGTAGCTGGCATCTCAATAAATAGAAGTTTTTCCTCCCTGTGTCTTCATACCCCTCCTCCATCCTAGGTGCCCAAATTGCACAGAAGTCAGGGGCTCCGTTCATATCCATCCTAAAGTAGCATTTATTCAAGGCATTCTTGAATTTAACTCTTCACATTAGTTTCTCCATCTACAAAATTGAAACATCACCTACCCTACCTACCTCATAAGTGTGCTGTGACATCTTTGAAAAATACATAATACTGAAAAGAATGTCAGTGAGAAGGGGAAATTTCTGGGCTGACTGTCAGAGGACTGGATTCTAGTTATGTGACCTTGGGCAAGCTGCTCAGCTTCAAGGTCCTCATTTTCCTTACATTAAACACATTGATAATGATGCTTGCATCACTTATGTCTCAAGGCTGTAGTAAATCCTCCTTTTCCATTACATATCTTGAGCCTTGCACCTGTGAAACCAGAAAAGGTTTGGCTCCTGGTCACACAGCAATTATTTAAACCTAGATTTTACACCATGCCTAAAGTCCCGAAGTCTTGCATTCTCCTATACCAGGACAATGGCATTGAGGGGAGCATTATTTCAGAGGGTAAGTTCTTGAAGGCAAGGACTAGGCCTTTCTTCTTAAAAGCTGCACTTCTACCTCAAGTCTTTATCTTCTATATATAGTGTGAAATCAATAGAATGTCTAATGTGGAAAAATCAGTAAATCGGTATGTAAATTAGAAATATGGTAAAGGAACAAAAGCTGAAGAGTTTAAATAAGTTGCCTTTGAAGAAGGAATCAAGGGTGGAGAGAAGTAGCAGAGGCAACTGCTAAAGAAGATATCAGGGCAGGCAACTGAAGCTCACCTGTACTGGGCATGTTAAAGACAGTTTGTGTAAGTCCTTGTTAAGATGCCACAGACTGGAATGGATGACTCCCTTCCATTCCTGGGAACCTTACAAAATTACACATGCCTTTAAAATTCCAACTCAGGAGCATTCACCAGTCACTTACCATTTATGCATTATCAATCAATCTGCTTGGTGAACAAGTTGGAGAAAAGAGTACTTTTATATAGACCACATGGTCAAATATTGGTGATCTGCTTTAATTGCAAACATGACTGCATTTTTGTTGTTTTTCTAAAAGGTGGATATCAATACTTTCCTCATCTTCTAGGATGATCTCAAGAGCAAACTCTCTTATCATCACAAAAGAAGGACCAGTTTTAACTGATTTAGACTCTGTGCTTCTGGAATCATTGGAGTCTATTGTGAATGAACAGCAGGAAAATATGTATAGGGTTAAGGAGGTGAAATAAGAAAGGAGGGAGGAGTGTCTTTGAGAATAATAACAAAAAAAAGATATTATTTACCCCAAACTAAATAAAGGTCAAAAATTTAGTGAATTTTGTTCACTCCTCACCATCACCTGTGCACCCATCCAGGATGGTACATAACCCACAAGAGAGGTGTGACCCTCAACACTGTATGAACAATGGAGAAAAAGCCTCCATGACTGTGTTTGGATTAGAGAGAGGAAAACTAGCCCTCTGGAAACCTAGATCTGAGATAGAGATGAGTCCCCTGTTTATTACCTACATTGAAATCCTGAGCCAAAATGAAGTAATCTCAGTAAAACTTGACGTGCTTTGTAAAATGTGATGCCATTGATTTGGGGAACCAAAGGTGACTTTGGCATCTATAAAACTGAACTTTTTTATTCTACTAAAATAGCAATTCACCAGGTTTGATATGAAAGAGCTGGCAAAAATTCCTTCAAATTGTGACCCCCTTCCCTAGAGACACGACCGTATCATTTTATAAATAAAGAATAGTAAGGAAACATTAGAAAAATACTGCAGCTATTCTTATTTTTCAACCCCTTAGACACAGCTACATTCATCTATTTACATTACAGCAAATGTAATTATATATAGTGTAAAATAGAAGAAATAACTATTTAGTTGCCATTTTTCCAGCCTTTCTCTGTAGGCACTGGCCTATACTTCAAATGACCTTATATCTCCTGGTTTCCTTTATCCAGAAATTCTAGGGATGGCCTTGTCCTGTGACCCAAGCAGGGTCTGATTCCCAAACCATTCTAGCAGGACTAGAGTTCTCAGAATCTGTGTGTTTCCATGACAACCAATCACCATTATAGAATCTGCCTCTTTGGGAGGCATATTACAGCTTCTTTCCGGAGGGAAAAGCCAGGAAGGGAGGAGAAAGAGAAGCAAGTAGGGAAAATAAGGGAGAAGAAGTAAGAGAGGAGGAAGCATGGTGCTAGGAAGGAGCTGAAAACCCATTAAATATGAAACCAACACACCAAACAGCCTGAAAAACATATAAACATTATTCACAATCAGAAAGAATTCAGGGAACCTTTCTCCTATGATTATTTTTTTATTTCTCTATTTATCTCCTTTTCACCCTGAATTCCCAAGCACCCTGGCTTTTCTCAATATGTTTTTATCTACAGGAAAGTTCCCCTTAGAATTTCAATCAACCAGCACTATCAAGTTTTCTCCCTTCCCTTTTTAACACTTAATATATAAAAATGAGTAGGGGATCGCCTACAGCCGTATGAAATCACTAGTCACTACAGTGCTCAAATTGCCACCCCCTGATGCATGGAAAATTGCTTTTTACTCTGGCTGAATGTGGTCAGGGTACATCCAGAGCCTTATCGTGAAGGGGAGCACAGATAATCGTCATACAACAATCTCACCAGCGATCTTGGAGATTACAGTGATCTTCAAGATGCTGTAGAAACACCACACACACACACACACACACACACACACACACACACACACAGTTTGTTCTCTGATCACTTTCCCCTCTGCCTCTTAACAACACCTACTCTCCCTCCTTTTTGACTTATTGAAAGTGACATAGCATTGCTCCAAAGTTCTTTTGTTCTTTTCCACTTACAAGCAATTATTTCAAAAACTGTATAAAAATTGCAATAAGATATTGTTCAATTCTTAAGACTCTGTTACATCTCTTCTGAGGCAAGGTAAGAGAATAGGAGAATGGGAAACCATACTGGCATGCTCTTCAGAAAAATCTGTGCTGATCAGTGTGAGGTGAGAAATAGGCACTTCACTTTTCATAACGGTTAATATTCTTTTCAATTGTGTCCCTTTAATATCCAAAGACACAGTGAGATACTTTTCAGCATATTTTGTTTGGTTTTTATATAGAAAACCTAGGACATCTGATTTAATGATAAAAAGCAACAGTTTAGGACCAAATGAAGTGCATATGTTCTGCTCTACCCCTCTGCTCCTCCCAGTCATGCAAAGTGCTGAAAGGAATGTAACTGGGGAAGACAGAGAGAGTGTTGTCTGAATCTCCCCATACCTCGTGTTGTCTGAATCTCCCCACACCTCGACCTGCACACAGCAGACTACATCCTACAGAGAGAGTGCAGGGCTGTGGGAGCACAGGAAGAGGAGGAAGGCAAGTCCTCGGGGAGTCTGAGGAGGGTGGGAAATAAAAAGGTAGGGAGAGAATGTGGGAGTGAGCTAGTAAAGGCAGAGATGGGTAGAGAAAGAAGAAAAGAAACAGGAATTTTTTTAAAGGAAGGAAGGAGAAAAGCAAAGAGGGAGGAAGGGAATGAATAAAGGGCAAAAGAGCAAGGAAGCAAATAACAGTACATAGAAACAGAAAGAAATGGCTCAAGGAGAAGCGGCAATACTGGGCAGATGACATCGAAGCTCTGACACAGCCATGCATTTCAGGAGGGCCCTGCTCTCATCTAAAATGGCATGCCTTGGGTTCCTTTAAGTACTTGAGCCTGTGCCCCTGAGCATGATCTGATTAATAAGTTGTGACAGGACCTCATTGTGTCTTAAGGATTTAGAATCTCCCTTTCACTTCCCTCCGGTGGTTATGGATCTTTTATCTGCTTTATCTGTGGAGCCTAATGAATTCCTGTTAAGTCTTTACAGCAGTGGTCCCTTCCACTTAAATCTTCCCCCTGATCCTATTTCCCAGAGTTTACAGTTCAGGGTGTTGTGTGCTAAATTGTTTGTGTTTCCACACGCAACACTAAATGCGGACTCTGGAAAGTGGTTAAGTTGCCAGAAGGAGAATTTTCGGGTTGGTAGTAAATGGAGCCTGATGGGTGGGTAGTGCTTCCTTTCTTCTTACACCTGCTCCGTCCGCTGTCCTGGGTATAGACTCAGCATGCACAGAGCGGTTTTCTGAGGACCTGCACTTCCCTGAGTTTAAAGGAAACAGACTGGCAGTCAGGAGGCCAAAATGTGTCCTAGCCTTGCCATGACTAACTAGATGAGCTTGGGGTATGAGCTGCCGTTTTCTCATCTATAAATGGGGATCAGTATACCTCCTTCCTCTACACCAGAGTTGGGAGAGGAACCTGGTGTGATTGGGGAATGATAAAAAGGGTGATTTCTGCAGAAGATGATATTAAGGAACTGAAGATAAAGACAAACAGATAAGCTGGAGCCAGAGATGCCTTGGATCTCTCCATGCTTCTCAGTTCCTCACCTGGAAAATGGGTAGAAATTATGACAGTTCTCTTCAGAGGTAGGTTGAGGAGCGGATTTAGCTCTTTGGATTAAAAAGTCTCTTGTTACTCATACCCTCCCTGCAACCCCAACCCTTCAATGCCTTGTCCTGAATTCCCCTAGCTCTGCATAGGGTCCTATCTCTGTTATGGCTAAAGTTGCCCCAAGGAAATCTCTGGTTCCTCACAGCCTCTCACCACAGAATATTCTGAATCGTTTTATCATGAGGTGCAGGATCCTTAGAGAATGATGCCAAAAGCACCTCCGTCAGATAGTTTTGCTACAAAAACAGGCCTGTTAAGACAAAACAGCAGCATTTGGGAAGACTGTGGTATTTGGCAGGCTGCCTTCCCCGAGCCTCTTTCTTTCTGTCCTTGCCTTCAAAAGTGATAGTGGTGAGCGTTTTTAGGCATTCCAGGGAGAGTGATAGTGGAATTTTCAAACAGGAAAGATACCCTCAAAATATGGGCTGTAACACACGACCAAAATAATGCAGGTATCTTACCAGATCTATGTGTTTAGGTCCAAATCCACTAGGTCAAATTTCAGGAACATAGGCCCCTCTTATATTTATATTTTGTTGCTTAATTTTTAACTGTTAAAGTTGACAGTTTCTGGAATACATAGATTTCCACAAAACATACAATGATATGGAATAAAGGAATGAATGACTGAGCTAATTACCTAGAATAAAATACAAATACCACAAATAATGGTAACTTGTTAAACATTCCTATTAGTATTTAATGCCTTATTAGGAAAGGAAGTTTTTAAAGGGGGAAAAATTGGAAGGAAATAAACAACAATTACTTTGTACACTACATGGTTAGTGCTGTGCTGACATGTTATACATGTATTTATGTAGGATTAATATGTTTAACCCTCACAATTACCTAGGAGGTCATTAACATAATGCCCCTTTTAATTTTGAGATGAGGCTGAGAGAGTTTATATGACTTGCTTCGGGTAACAGAATTGTTAGAAATGGGAAAAGTAAGAGGACACTAGAGTAGCAAGGAAACACTGAAAAAGGAAAGTGGACTGCTCCATCCTACACTACACAAAAAAAGTTAACTCCAAAAAAGACTTAAATGTGAGACCTGAAACCATTAAACTCCTACCAGGAAACACAGGGGAGAGCTCCTTGATATTGAACTTGGCAATAATTTTTTTAATATGACACCAAAAGCACAAGCAACAACAGCAAAAATGAATAAGTGGGACTACATCAAACTAAGAAACTTCTGAAAGGCAAAAGAAATAATCAACAAAATGAAAAGGCAACCTACTGAATGGGAGAAGATATTTGCAAATCATATATCTGATGAAGGACAAATATCCAAAATATATAAGAAACTCTAGCAAAAAATAATAATAACCAAATGGGCAAAGGAACTGAGTAGACACTTTTCCAAGATACACAAATGACCAATGAATACATGCAAAGGTGCTCATCACTAATTATCAGGGAACTTCAAATCAAAACCACAATGAGATATCATCTCCCACCTTGTTAGGCTGGCTGTTATATGAAAAGACAAGAGATAAGTTCTGATGAGGATGTAAAAAAATGGGGAACCCTTTGCACTATAGGTAGGAATGTATAGCTAATATAGAAAAACAATATGAGGTTCCTCAAGAATTAAAAATAGAACTCCCATATGATCCAGCAATCCCGCTTCTGGATATATGTGCAAAGGAAACAAAATAATTATCTCGAAGTAATATCTGCACCCCTGTGTTCACTGCAGCATCTACACTAATAAAAGAGAAACATGCAAATTGACTGTACCTCCGCCACGCCCACAAGCCACACCCACCATCCAATGAGGAGCGAGTAAGCAAATTAACCCTACCAAGATGGCTGTGGCCACAGAGCGAGCAGGAGGCTTGGGTTTCCCCAGCAATGGAGGAAGCCAAGCTGCCCGCCAGCCCTGGCCAGCCCTGGCCTCCACTCAAGGCTACAAAGTTTCAATTATAGAAGATAAATAAATCTCAGATACCAGGACCTCCACTTGGGTTGTCAGGGGGCGTGGCCGGCCTGCAAACCACCACAGCTCCCACGCCCACCCTGATCCAGGACACCCTTCAAGGCAAACCAGCCAGACCCCACCCATGCACCAGGCCTCTATCCTATCTAATAAAAGAGTAATATGCAAATTGACTGTCACTCCAACATACAAGATGGCTGTCCCTATGTGGTCAAAGATGGCTGCCCCCATGTGGACACAAGATGGCCACCACAAGATGGCTAGCAGGGGAGGACAGTTGGGAGGGACCAGGCCTGCAAGGGAGAGCAGTTGGGGGGACCAGGCCTGCAGGGGAGGGCAGTTAGAGGCAAACAGGCTGGCAGGGGAGCAGTTAGGCATCAATCAGGGTGGCAGGGGAGTGGTTAGGGGGTGATCAGGCTGGCAGGCAGAAGTGGTTAGGGGCAATTAGGAAGGCAGGCAGGCGAGCAGTTGGGAGCCAGCAGTCCTAGATTGTGAGAGGGATGTCCGACTGCCTGGCAGGATCGGGCCTAAATGGACAGTTGGACATCCCTCGAGGGGTTCCAGATTGGAGAGGATGCAGGCTGGGCTGAGGGACACACACTCCTGTGGACGAATTTTGTGCACCAGGCCGCTAGTTATCTATAACAGCCAAGACATGGAAACAGCCTAAACAGTGACAAATAAAATAGGTAAAGAAAATCTATACATGTAGAATATTACTCAGCTATAAAAAAGAAAGGGGGGTGGGGGTGGGAATCCTGCCATTGCAACAACATGGATGGACCTTGAGGGCTGTATGCTAAGTGAAATAAGTTAGACAGAGAAAAGCAAATAGGAAAAGATCCCACTTATATATGGGATCTAAGAAAAACTGAACTCATAAAAACAGGAAGTTGAACTGCAGTTGCCAGGAGCTGAGGAAAGGGATTTTAAGACACTGGAGTAACCTGAGCACTTTCACAGGCAGAAGAGGAGGCAGGAGAAAGGGGACTGAGAGCATAAAAAATAGATCCACCAGCTAATGAATCGAAGGGGAGAGCTCCCTTTCAACACTTAAAATAGGATTTAATTTGTAAACATTTCATTTTCTGGAGAACACATATTTCTTAAAGCAAAGTATACCAGCACTAAAAGGTTTGATGTCTTAGCAGATGACAAGGGCAGGATGGACAAAAATTAGGCAATATTCTTCTGTCAAGAGTCCTTGTGTCCAGGATCTGCTATCTAATGTGCGAGTTGGTGCTGAGGGTTTAATCTCATGCAAAAGTGCAAGCCGAGAAAAAATGACTGGTGGTCACCCTGGCTGATGTGGCTCAGTTGGTTGAGCATCATTCTATGCACCAAACGGTTACTGGTTCAATTTCCAGTCAGGACACATGCCAGGGTTCAGTCCTCAAGAGGCAACCAATCAATGTTTTTCTCTTACATCGATTTTTCTTTCTCTTTCTCTCCCTCTCCCTTTGTCTCTCTCTGAAATCAATTTAAAAAAAAAAAACACACATATTTACAAGAATGACTGATGGTGATCTGACCTTCACAGAGGCATTTTACTAGGTCCTGTCAGAATTCATAAAGTTCCACGTGCCTGAAAGAGAGGGTACAAAAGTTACTGAATGAAAGTACTAACAGCGGAGTGAGAAAAAAGAGAAGTTTTTATCAAAGAGTAAGACTTAGAAATCTCTACTCCTCATTCTCAATTAGAGAGGCAAAGACAAAATATACATATGTTCCTGTTCGAGTATTTACAATAACTTAATTGCTTTGATTTTATTGTGGTACCACAGATTACCGTCTTAAATATTTGGGGCTCTAACTTTCATTACTTTAAAAACCAGAGTTTTCTTTTAGACATTTATTTTTAATCAGGCTCTACAAATGAGCCTGATTACTTGAATATTAATAATAATAATCAACTTGCTAGTGACTTATTTTTCCTCAAGTTGTGGAATTAAGCACAGCTATTTAATTGTAGTCATTAGCATTTTTTCCACTTGAGAAACTAAATCAACTGCACATGTAAAAGCTCATTTTTTCCATGCACATCCACACAAATTTGTCTATAAATTTTCTATTCTTTCCCCACTTTATCTCCAGGCTAGAGTACTTACTGTACTCTCCAAAATGCACCCGATCTTATGTCAGATAATCATCAGAGGAGAGTGAAGAGCCAGAGAAATTATACCATTATAATCATCATTAATTACAGTAACTGCTGCTGTTGAACACTCATGGACCAGGTACTGTTTATAAACTCCCTACACATCATGGATAAGACTTAAGAAGTAGGTACTTGTAGTATTTCTGTTTGGCAGATAAGGAAACTGAGACTTTGAGAAGTTAAATAAGAAGCAAATGGCACAGCTCTTGTCTCTGACTCTTAGTCATTGCCTGCCCCACTCACTCATAAGTCCCTTACTTTTTCATGGGCTTAGTTAAAAGCAAATGGGACTTCCAAAGTTGGCTTAACATAAAAAAATCAAGCATTGTAATATGCCATGTTAATAAAATAAAGTATAAAAACCACATGATTATCTCAATGACAGAAAAAGTATTTGACAAAAATCCAACACTGCTTCATGATAAAATATCTCAAAAATTATTACAAAGTAATCAAGATAATATGGGACTGGCATAAGAATAAACATATAGATCAATGGAATAGAACCAAGAGTCCAGAAATAAGCTATCATATTTATGGTCAAATGATTTTTTATAAGGATGCCAAGACAATTCAATGGAGAAAGAATAGTTTTCAAGAACTAGTGCTGGGACAAATGGATATCCAAGTTGGAACTCTACTTCATACTATCCACAAAAAATCTTTTCAAAATTGATCACAAACCTATGTGTAGACTCTAAAATTGTAAACTTTCAGAATAAAATGTAGGAGTAAATCTTCATGACCTTGAGTTATACAGTGATTTCTTCAATATAACACAAAAAAACCCACAAAAGCAACAAGAGAAAAATATAGAAAAATTAAACTGCATCAAATGATACCATCATGAAAGTAAAAAGACAACCCAGAGAATAGGAGAAAATATTTGCAAGTGACATAGCTGACAACATACTTGCACCCAGGACACTTACAACTCGCCAATAAATAGACAAATAGCCCAATTTTTAAATGGGCAAAGAATTTGAATAGACATTTCTCCAAAGAAGATATACAAATGGCCAATGAGCACATAAAAAGATGCTCGACATCATTAATCATTGATGAAATGCAAATCAAAATCACAATAAGATGTCACTTTACATGCCCTAGGATGACTATTATAAAAAAACAGAGAAAATAACAGGGTTTTGTGAGGATGTGGAGAAATTGGAACCTCAGACACTACTGGTGGGAGTATGAAATGGTGCAAACATGATGGAAAACAGTTGGTAATTCCCTAAAAGATATAACTGAGAAATTCTACTCCTATTCATATACCCTAGAGAAATAAAAACATGAATACAAGTGTTCATAGCAGCATATTCATAATAGTCAAAAAGTGAACAACCCAAATGTCCATTAAATGACAGATGGATAAATAAAGTGTGATATATCCATACAATTTAATATAATTTGGCAATAAAAAAGAATAAATTGCTGATACATACTATGACATGGAGGAAACTTGAAAAACATTATGCTAAGTGAAAGAAGCTTGATGTAATAAAACCACATATTGTATGATTCCATTTATATGCAATGTCCAGAATATGCAAATCCGCAGAAACAACGTAGATTAGTGTCTTGGTATTATTCTGGACAGTGAGGGGGAGGGAGTGAGAATAAGGAGTGACTATTACTGTGCATGGTGTTTCTTCTGGGGGTTGTTGAAAGGTTCTAAAATTATAAAGAATACAGTGGTTGGTGAGGATGGAAATCCTAGAAAAGTGATGGATGGCATGGTAAGGTTAAGGTTTCTCTACCAGGTTGAAGCCTAGAAATCAGACAGCATATGCAAAAAGAAGTCCTTTGTTTTACATGTAAGCCCCACATAATCTATGTGGATCTAGCGTACACAGTCATATGCTTTCCGAAAGTGACAGGATAGCAAACAAACATGAGCCCATCAGAAATCTAATCTCCTTCTCCATCAGTATTTTGGTGTGGGATTTATTCACATCAAAACCTATATATCATTTCCTCATTAACAACTCGTCCTTATCCTCTGTGCCTGCACAAATGTCAAATAAGTTGATATGGGGTCAGGGGGGGGGAGTTAAAAGCTTTCATGTTTTCTGGATATTCCAGGAAACACCCATCTGAATGTGCCTGAGGAGCTGGTGAAGGAGCCACCAGAGTGTACTCGCCCTGAGAGCAATGGTACTCTGGACCAGGTTCATACCACCTGTCTAGAGCCAATCACGCTCCTCTCTTCCCTACTCAATGTTCACATTGGTAGTTTGCAATCAGCCACACGGGAGGTTTTAGAATGACATCCCTTTTCTTGACTTGGACCACTTCCTTTTGAAGACCTTACAGTTGGGGATCTTGTGAAGTAGTGTGAGTACTTTAAGAGTGAGTGGGGCAGTCTTGTGATTAAATGCACCCACATTTAGGGCTCTAATCCTGGCTCTGCCATTTGATACTTAATTAACCTATTTTCAAGAGAGCTGGTTTGCCAGCAAAGCACTGGCAGCTTCTAAGAAGTCCTCCCATTCTAATGGCATCCTGACTCACAACCTGACTTAAGGACCATGGGTCAGCAGCCTAAGGGAGGGGTCAATTTGAAGATGAATGGTATCATCCTCCAGCAGACCGAGTCCTAGAAAAAGAGGCTGTAGTGAGAGCAGGTGAAACCTGAATAAGCCAGACATGGAGCAAGAGTCCGGGACAGCCCTGGGGCTCCTTCACTAACATGCAGCTACCAGAACTGAGGGGACTTGTGGAACACTGCAGAATGAAGAGGACCCCACCCAAGCTGCATTTGTACCAGCCCACATTCGAAATAAATGGAAATAAAAAGAAGATGGCCATTTGCGGACTTGTGAATTGGTTTGCACATATACACTATTTATTAGCACAAACAACCTGCTAATTGATTCATTTTTACTCTCTGGAACCCCTGCAGCCTCTCCTCCAAAGCCCAGGAAACTCTTAAACCCTTATGTCAGGCAATTAATTTTTTTATTTTTTAATAATTATGTTTATTGAGACATAATTCATATACCATACAATTTGTCTTCTTAAAGTATATAATTTGATGGGTTTCAGCATATTTACAGTTATACAACCATCATCATTATTTAATTTTAGAACATTTTCATCACCCTCTAAAAAAACCTGTACGCATTGGAAATTACTCCCCATTCCTCCCTCCCTCAGCACCTTGCAACCACTAATCTACTTACTGTCTATTTTGAACATTTCATATTCAGCATATGATCTTTTGTAACTTGCTTCTTTCACTTAACACAATGTTTTCAAGATTCATCCATGCTATAGCTTGTTTCATTTTTTATGGCCAAATGGTATTCCATTATATCAGTAATTTTCAACTGGTGTGCCACAAGAATTAGCTGACTATTTAGTCAGGGGCACTGACCACTCTCTCCTTAAATTGTCAAATTTAAAAAATGGGGGAGGGGGAAGCCAACACAACAGCCATTTGATGTAAATGAATAAAAAGTACACCTTTTTTGTCAGAGCTGCAAAAAATACATTTTTGGTGTGCCATAGAATTTTTGTAATTAGTTTAGGTGTGCCATGATGTGGAAAAGGTTGAAAATTGCTGCATTATATAGATATATCACATTCTGTTTACCCATTCATTAGTTGATAGAGATCCGAGTTGTCAGATCAGATCTTAGCTATTCTGAAAAGTGCTGCTGTGAACATTTATGTTCAAGTTTATGCCCAACTCTTTAGGCATTTGAATATCTCTCCTAGCTGTGCCCCTGGCCAGATGAACAAAGCTGCAATAGCAGGTCTCTCCTAGGCACCGCTAGCAATGCTTTTTCAAGGAGACTGGTTCACATTCCTTGCTGGTCTTCCTGCCACCAACTTCTTTCCAACCCTAGTTCTCCAAATACATGGACACCAGATCTACCTTTCTGGGCATTGATCTTTATGGTATCGATTTCATCACTCATTCCTACCTTCATCCAATCTCTATCCAACAGGAGTCGCCTTGCACATCTCTGCCATCCTATGCCACCTCTTCATTCACCCAAAAGACATTACTAAAGTCCTGTTAAGTGACTGGGCACAGTGATAGGCATTGAAAACATCAAGAAATGAATTTAAAAAGATCCCTGGCCTTGGGGAACTCATATTCCAGATCTGAGGGCAGCAGGGGGAGATAGGATTAGAGAGAGTAAATAGACATGTTTGCAGACAATAAAGAAGCAACGTAGTTATGCAAAAATGGCATATTTGCCCAGTCCTACCAATGATTCAACCAGCCTTTGCAGAGCCTTTTTCTCACTCCAGATGAAGTTTTTGATAAAATATTTTGGACCCAGGGTTTTCATGACTAAAATTATGGGAACTTTTTTTCCCCCCGCACATAGATTACTAAAAAAGGGTAAGCAAGCCCCATTTGTCCCCAGCAGTGACTGAGGCTGGAGGGTGGGAGGCACTCTCAGATTGCCCTGGACAGCCACATCTGCACCCTGTCAGGATTATCAAAATTGCCATGACAATGACCCAAGGGCTCTTCCTTGGATAAATCCTGTAAACACTCAGCTGATTTCAGCCAGACCCAACTGCATGCCCTTGAGGTTTGCATATTGTTAAAAAAAAAAAATAATAAGGACAAAAAAGGTTGGGGGTGGGTAAAAAGTGGGTAAAGACAGGAGAGAGAGCCAGAAGCAAGAGAGAAAAGGCAGTGAGGCTGCTCAACCTTGGAATAATTCTCAGCCAAAGATGAAAAGAATTCACCTGACATCCTGACTTTATCTTCCTTTGTAAATGCAGAGGTAGAGCTGCTCGTAGCTCCAGGTCAAATTGCAAGTATCTCAAGACCTCAGAACTTTTCCTCACTACTGACCACAGGAGGGTGGCTCTGTGCAGAGGGAGGGAATATATAGAGGTTGATTCCCCAAGGGGTCTTATTTAGATGATCTATCTAGAATTTAGCCTCTGTAGATTGTGATATAATTCTCAACCCTCCCACTTCCACCATAGGCCCTGATTCAAATTGAAGATCAATTCCCCTCATCATACAGATGGACATACTGAGGTCCAGAAAATTTATCAGTCAGGGATATTGAAATCCCTCTCTCAAAAGGAGGTTGTATTAGATGACCCCTAACAACACAAAGGTTCTATGATTCTAAGACTTGTCCAAAGGAATCCAGCTATTTTGGAGCTTGGACCAGAACAAAGATTTGTCCACTGCCAGTCCAGAAGCCACTGGAGGATAAACCCCAGTTTGTCTTTGCTGAGGAATCCACTACCAATTTGTATTTTCAGCTCATATCTTAAACATCGGATAAGCACCATTATCTTGGGTAGTGGGATAAAGAAGGAACAGAGCAAGAAGATATGCAGAACTCCCTTTATGCAACTGATATTTTCCTTAAAAGCTGAAAATACAATCACATTTTGCAAACTAAATTCTACTTTTAAATGAAAGGCAACTGCCCTGTAAATGGGATTTTTGAATTCTTATAAAGGGGACAATCCTTTTAGTAAAGTGAATAACCACTGCTTAATGTGTTAATGTAGGATATTTAGATGTTTGTGCTTGGTTTTCGTTAAAGCCCTATCTATTTTCTTGTGGTCATTTTACAGACAGTAAAACCAAGCTCCAAAAGGAAGTTGTATGCCAAGATCACAGTAGGACAAACTCCACACTATCATGACTCTCAAATCCCTTCCCTATCCACCCAACCTCACAGCCTGGGTCTCTCGGGAACTTTATCTGGTCTCTTCTCCTCCCCTACATCAGAGCCCAGGGCTCCCAGTTGGCCATATCTTCAGATTTTTAAGCAAGGCTCTCAAAAAGCCTTGTGCTGGATACTGACATGGAAGAAGAGGACTGTGTAACGCCGACACACAAAGCCACTCTGAGTTCCCCTAATCCCCAAGCAATCCCCTCCCTGCCTGCTAGGTCTTATTGTTGACGGGGAACATAGGCTCCTCTGACACTGACCTGGAAAAGTGCTATGCATTTAGGAAGACAAAGAGAAAGGATAAGCAGAAAACATCTTAAGCGCATTATCAGCCTGCTTGATTTCTGCAGGCTGCTCCCGTAGGCCTGACCCCCCATCTCTGGAGGAGGGACCCTTGAGACCAGAGGCTGGCAAAGCAGGAGCTCCCTGGGAAGCAGTGAACTGCTAGGACAAACTGTTCCTTTTCTCGGAACAAGCAACCCTTCATACTCACCGTTACTGGAACAAAAAGCATTAAATTATTTTTCTTCCTCCCATTGTCCTATAATGTTACAGTCACTAAACTCTTACTGCTTATTGACTAAGCCACTCATCTGCCAATTAAGCACAGGTACAGCTCTTAAATTGTTGTCAGACTCGGATGATTAGCTTTTGTAAGGGTACCTAACTTCCTTCTAGCTATTTGAGTCATCTCTCTCCAATGAGGCTGTATGCTCTTGGAAGATTGAGGCAGAACCCTATATGTTTTTGCTTTACCCACAGAGAGGCTTGCTGATGTTTGGGATAGAACTGACATTCAATACACTCATTAAGCTATGGATGAGAATTTTTAAGGGCTTATAACCATTATGAATCTAAATCAACACACTGAGACATGCAAAACATCTATTTCTTTATTTTTGTTAAATTAAATTAATTTTCATTTTGAGTTCTCACTTTCCTAGACTTGCAAGAATTTCTGTCTCTGATATTACTGAGGTATCCTTCCTCCTGAGGGTCTCCCCAGAATTCAGTTGGCTTCCACAGTACTCAAAAAATCAGTCATGGTCACTGCTGACATCCTCATTGTCCCAGCCAATGATGAACCCTTACAATCTGATATCTCTGCTTCCATGCCCAAACTGAAGAAAAGGAATTTTTGCCATTGGGAGCAAAGGGGCCTAATGTCAGGCTCCCTGGGTTCATTATTGGCCCTCCCCTGAAACCTTGCCACTGTGTTGAAGGGGCTCCCACGTTGCTGAGCCCAAGTCCTTGCCAAGCTTTGTCCCTGCCTCCTCCCCAGTCCTGGTGTCTTGTTAAGAGTCTGAGGGAAATCGCTCTCCCACTCCTCTTGCTGCTCTCCATGGCATTCATCAGTCTCTTAAACAACATCACCAAGACAAGTCAGGGCAGACTCTTACTCAGAACACACTTAGGAAGTCTGCTTGCTTAAAGAAGTAGGAAGCAGTTCTTCCACTTTTGGCCAATAGAGCAAAGAACAGAAAAGACGTATGTGGAGCTCTGGCTGGTATGGCTCAGTTGGTTGGAGCGTCGGCCCGTATACCAAGGGGTGGCAGGTTCCATTCCCAGTCAGGGCATCGACTAATCGATGTTTCTCTCTCACATTGATGTTCCTATCTCTCTCTCTCTCTCTCTCTCTCTCTCTCTCTCTCTCTCTCCCTCTCTCTAAAATTAATGTTTTTAAAAGGACCACATATGGAAAGAAAGGTAGAGAGACTTGGTATATGATTAGATTCTTTAGTTGTAAGCAATTGAAACTGATTCTAAAAAATATAGACAAAATAATAATAATAATTTATTAGAACAACAGGACATTGGGTAATGTCCTAGAACTTTAGAACTTAAGATATAAACAAGAAGTCCTCAAAAAGGACAGGAAAAAATCAGTTCCAAGAATTTCAGTCAGAGTCTCACAGATGAAAGAAGAATGACTCAGCTCTGGCCACCTCTGTCGACAAGTCATTCACTGAACACTGAACCCCCAAGAGAAAGTCTAACCCAGGTCCTGTGCTCACCACCTCTCAGGTAAGAGAGTTGAAGACCAAGGAGCACTTAGGTCAATAGGCTCACAAAACACCGTGAAGAGGGGACAGAGAGTTCCCTGAAAAGCAAAGCAGAGTGCAGCTACCAAAGGAAGAGTGTACTAGATAGGCAAAATGACGAGTGCCAGCCCACAGAAGAGAGTCCTTCCAGGTAACAAGCTGCCTGGGGCAGAGCATTGTGTGTGGAGGAAAGCAGAACATCCTCACCAATATCACTGATACCTGGTACTTAAAATGAACTTGGAACATTTGCAGATCAAAAACCAAGAGCTGGCCAAAGATAAATAATACAGGCATTAGTATAGGAAAACGATCTCCCCAGAACAGACTGGGTGAGAATAGAAAAGAATGGGCCACTTCCTGTAGGATCAGGATATTTAGAAACACTCAGAGAAGAAAACTACATATCAGACCAAAAAGAATACTTTTTTGCCCTAGCCAGTTTGGCATGGCGGATAGAGCGTCGGACTGTGGACTGAAGGGTCCTGGGTTTGATTCCGGTCAAGGGCATGTACGTACCTCAGTTGGGGTTCAATTCCGGTCAAGGGCATGTACCTAGGTTGCAGGATCCTCCCTGGCTGGGCCCTGGTTGGGGCACATGCAGGAGGCAACCAATCGATGTGTCTGTCTCACATCGATGTTTCTCTGTCTTTCCCTCTCTCTTCCACTCTCACTAAAATCAATGGAAAAATATCTTTTATGAGGATTAACAAGAAGAAGAAGAAGAAGAAGAAGAAGAAGAAGAAGAAGAAGAAGAAGAAGAAGAAGAAGAAGAAGAAGAAGAAGAAGAAGAAGAAGACTATTTTCTTGGGGGTAAAGATTATATCCATTTTCTTGGATGGAGCAACTTGAGATTTATTCAAGAATTGTACTCCAAAAAACATATATCATTGATGTATAAAAGTATATCTAGGCTAGCTATATGTTAAGTTACACATAATTCTCATAATTTTATGTGAGTTCAATTATTATAAACTAATTTTTTATGATTTTCAAAAGTCCCTAAAGAATCCATCCTGTTATTATTAAATATTGATACCTTGACTGGATATCATTCTGGGAGAGAATTGCAGACCTGTGCAGAAAGTAGAGAAAGCTTTGGGGAAGAGACCTTCATGAACCACATAGATGACACCAGCCCAAAGAAACCTAAGTTAGTCCTCAGCGCAGGCTGATGGTTGCTGCCAGATTCACAGAGCCTTCAATCATGCCAACATTCTAATTGGAACCTAACTAGTGTCAGAATGTAATGAAAGTCTATACAGAGATTAGGCCACCAGATCTTCCCCCAGCCCTGCCCACCCTCCACCAGCGAAGCCATGCCCCAAATACTGACCCACAGAAACTGTGCAATAACAATTTTAGGCTGCCTAATTTGTGGTAATATTGTTATACAGCAATAGGTAATTAAAGCAGGTAGCAATAAAAGTATATTATTTAGAAATGAAGCAAATGCCATGGCTGTGGATGGGGGAGGAATATGAGAAAGTATTATATTTTTCAATATTTGGTGTTTCAAACCATCTGGATAATTTTAGCAGGGACATTACTTCGATGCAAAAAAAAATTTTTAAGTAAAAACTTAGACACATTATAGAACCCTTGAGGTGGGTGTTAGTACTTGAAAGTGTCTGAAACTGGGAGGGACTGTCACCATAGAGCCTGAGGGGAAGGAAGGTGAAAGTTGGGACTGAGAAAGGCCAGATGCTGATATAAAGTGCAAAGGTTCAGAAGTGGCATCTTAAGTCGATAAAAAGCAGGGAAGAGTTGCCAATGATGGAACTGGGGAGAAGAGGGGTTATGATGTTTACATCTGAGAACCAAGTAACTGCTCAGAAAACCAACTGGTGTCTGTGGCTTGCTTTATAGGTTACCAGGAACATGGTACATGATACACTGAGCTGACTTGGGGTTGCAGGATTGGGACAGAAAATGAAATCTGGTTTTCTTCTTAAAGGAACATGTTGATTTGAACTTACAATGTAAAGATTACTTTGTACTCTAACTTTTTTTATTTAACATATCCAACTCTTCTATGTCTCTTAATTAGTCCAATTACTTTTAATTACTGTAATATTTCATCGATTAAGTGAATTAATTTATTAAAATCACTGTAATGTTGCTGAATATTTAGATTATTTCAAATTTGTTATATGGACACTACTATAATGAACATCTTCATTCTCATGGTGTTTTTTATCCTGTTTGAATATTTTCTTTGGAAAATTCTAAGTTCTAGAATCAATGGATTGATACACATAAGCCTGGATCAGGATAGGAATTACCATATTGCTTTCCAAAAGGCTTAAATCATTTTAAATGCATGGATGTGTTTGTTTTACAATTATTTCTCTACCATTTGGTGTTTGCTTTAAATGACTTTTCTTTTGGCTAATTTACTAGTAGAAGAAGTAAAATCATACATCTGGTTTTCTTTAATTTCCATACCTTTATTTCAAGTTAGAATAAAGTTTCCTTTGTGTTTACCTATCATGGGTCTTGTTTCTTGGGTGGATAGTCTATTCCCTTGATTTTACTGCATTCCCAAATTCTGTTATGGCTCCTCCTATTCCTCCTCCTCCCTAACACAGGTAACTCACCATGCTGTCCTGAGCCCACTTCTCTCCAGACATCCTCTCCCTGGTTTCATCTATCACTCTGGAGCAATGTGTTTCTCAGAGGGTGGACTGGGGTTAATTTTCCAAATGCACATTTCCTGTCCTGAGCCAAAAGGACAGAAGCAGAATCTCCCAGTAAGTCCCCCGAAATCTGCCTCTTAAGTAACTTCCCAAAAGTGGTTCTAAGAGATGACAACCATTAGGGTAGGATCCCCGAATTCGTCTCTCCCATTTCAGTGTTTCCCTTGCTCTGCACCAGTGCAGTCCAGCTGCCTCCTGGATCTCTCCAGCCAGCTGTCACTTCAAACTCCGCAAACCCACGGCAGCACTCCTCATCTTCCAGCGTGCCCAGCTCCCCCAGGCGCCCTCAGCACCGCTGCGAATCAGCTCCCACTGCCTTCCCTTCTGCTGAAAATGGGAGCACCATTCTCTCAGTCTGTCGGGCTCCATACTGCACAATTCAGTAATGACTCCTATTCCTTGAAAAGGATTCCTCCTTTGAGAAAGGCCTTGCGGTCCCTAAGGTGATGACTGGCCTTTCTGTTTGTCTACATGTGACATGATGTCCAGAAAGCATAATTCAACGTGACATGTATTATCAGCACCATCAGGCTGATGCGGCGCTCTAAGCATCTCTAATGGAGCAACATGCGAGCAAGAGGGACTATCAAGAGGACTGAGAGCCCTACCCACGCCTGATCCAGGGACAGGATGAGAGCAGGAGGGTGAGAGAGGAGGCCACCTCCACACAAGGCAGCCAGGAGGAAAACAGAGGTTTTTCACTCTCCAGACTCTAATCTCTGTGTTCTGAATGCATCTGCGGGCAAGTCATGTCTGCTCCTGCACTGTTCTGAGGGGAGGAAGCTTCCTGCCCTCCCTCCCCTCAATTGAGGTGCATCCACCTCCTAAACTCCATGTACCCTGGGTCTTCATACCATCCCAGGACTCAGAAAAATTATTCTGAATATAAATAAACCCAATGAAGATATAATCAAATCAGTGTGCTGGATTTTCATTTTTAAAAGGAGACTGGGGAAGGCAATGCTCACCCTAAAAGGATATACGGATAACATTGGGGTTCTCTACCTGGACTGTCCACATCAAAGGCTAGAGGGAGAAGAAGAGGGATCCAGCAACCTTCCCAATCACCAGCAAGTCCACGTATTAGTAGGCTATATCCATGCCAAGGTCAGCTCTGGCTTCCAGGTTAGTGAAGGGGTTCTTTGCCACAAAAGTCCATTTTCTCAATCTATATTCCCAAATCAGTATTCCCAATGTATGTCCCAAAACCAACACCAGTCCCCTGCATGTCCTATAGCTTCTTGGAGATTTAGAATGCATGTTATAAATTCTGAGAAAGTGTCTAGTAAAGAACTTGGTTTAATTTGACCCAAATTTCTTGAATTTTGACACCTTTTCCCTAAATACTGCCAATTAGCATGGGAGGCAACAGTATCCTGTAATACACACTTTGATTAATTTTACATCAGTTTTTTAAAACTCAAATCCTGTTTCCTTTTTTATTTATTTCATCATGTGAGAAGGTTTTCTCTTTCCTTGTGTTGGCTCTACCTAATATTTTAGTTTGAAAATTTGATTTCTAAACCAAGGTTGCAGTTTACTAGGAGTCCTTCCCTAAAATAGAAAGAATGCTTGGAGAGTTATTTAGCAAAATGCAGGTTCTCTAAAAAGAAGAAGAATGTGTTTCTATGACACTGCCTCTTTTTTCATTCATTCACATTCATTCATTTGTTCGTTCACTCACTGGGCTAGTTTATTCCCAGAAGCACAATGATAAATGCTACCAATCAAAGGGGAAAAGTGAGTCCTATGACAGAGATAAGAATGGAAAAACCCTATTTTTTTCCTAGCTGAGAAAGAAAGGAGGATGTAGGCAAGTCAAATAAAGGTCACAGCAAGGCTGGTAGGAGAGATTAGGAAGTTTAGTTGTAACTAAGATGGACTCAACTCCAATTAGCTTAAGGGAAAAAGAGGTGTATTGGCTCATTACTTGGGAAATCCAAGGAAGGTGCTGGCCTCAGACTATGTTTGCCCACATCTGTCTCTCATCTCTGTTTTTCTCTCTGTAGTTTTAATCACTGCCAGAGCAGGTAAGCTTTTCCATGAGACAAGGAGAACAGCCCCAATTCATTTATATCCTTCCAACAACAGGACCAAAATGGCAAGGCTCCTTCTCTAGCTCTCTCCAGCAGTCTTGGAGAAGGACTCTCATGCCTAGACCATCCTTAAGCCTCTATTCCCAGACCCATCCCTAGGGCTGGTGCCCATCAGCCTTCAGCTTCGATCTAGTTCCTGCAAAGGCTGACAGGAATCCCAGGGCAGAGATGGAGAGGGCACAGCTGATCACATCTCTGATTTAGTACCATAGACAGTAAAACAGAAGGTGAAATTTCCAAGCAAGCCACAGGGAGGTTGCATGAAATTTCACAGTGTAACTTTCAGGGGTCATCTTTTTTGTTTGCTTTGTTTTATTTTGCTCCCGGTGGTAAAGTGAACAACCGACAGGCTAACTGTATTTTTCTTTCCTTGCACATTTTTCCTTCCTCTGCCCTACTTTCCTTCTACGGGAAAGGTAAAACCAGTGCTCTTAAGAGGGAAGAAATATCAGTTATGGTATTATACTAATATGGTATGTGTTCAAAACTCAGAAAATCTTACCTAACCTGCTTGAGGTTTTTTCATTACTTTGCCGACTTCCTCCAACTCCAGCATCTCAGTGTGACATCAAGTGCTATTGAGTTTTGATCTAGTGAGGCATAAGAAAAAATATGATCTATGATCTTGTAAAATTGCTCATTCTCCCCCCCAAAAAAAAATTTAAATGAGTAAACTGATTGCTACTTTAAAAAAAAAAAAAAAAGTAAAACAAAACCTCAGTATTATAATCAGTTGAACAATTTTACAAATGTATTATTTGTATGCATGTGCTACAACATACCAGATTTCTTTAACAATGGGTCAAAATTTTTAAACTTCATTCAGAGTCCATAGTAAAGATTCTTGAATTTTGTCTTCTCAAGGCAAATTTAATTCTAGGACTTCCATTTTAATGTTCTACAAATTGTGTTCTGGGAACCCCATGCATCAAAATTGCATGGGTGCTCGTTAGAACAGACTCTTAGACCCCACTTCATATCAACTGAAGTCTCTTTGGAGAAAGGGTCCCAAGAATCTTTGTTTTTAAAGCTTCCAAAATGATATTTCTGCATCTTAAAATATAAGAAGCCCTGTTCTAAAACTTCAAAAAAAAATTAAGATTTCTGAGTTGTAGTGTCAGATATTCTTTTTCTTTTTTTAATCCTCACCCAAGGATATTTTTTTCCATTGATTTTTAGGGAGAGTGGAAGAGAGAGGGAAAAGACAGAGAAACACATCGATTGGTTACCTCTTCATGAGCCCCAACCAGGCCCCAGGCCTGGGGAGGAGCCTGCAACCAAAGTACATGCCCTTGACCAGATCCAACTGGGACCCTTTGGTCTGCAGGCTGACACTCTATCCACTGAGCCAAACTGGCTAGGACACATCAGATATTCTTTATCTCTTTAAGGTAGAATAAACTTCTTGTGAATTCTAAGAACTTTAGTTTGTCAGTAAAATATAATTAGCAATCATTGTGGGTCATGCTCTTTTGAGGTTCTGTGACAAAAGTAACTATAAGTATAATTATATGACATAGGGGTTCTTCAGACTTAAAAATAATCACGCTAAATAGGTTACATATTAATGAGAAGGATAGGTAAATTCCACTGTAACAAACTTTTGTGATTTTAACAAACAGTGTGATTTTGTTATAATAGGTACACTACAAGAACCAATATGATAAGGAAGATACAACAGAAATTAATCAGAGTTACAAAAGCTTAGTGAAAGCTCATTAGAATTAAAGTTTTCTTTCAACTGAACAACTTCACCTTTTTATAAAGGATTTGATTTCCAATCCAACACAAGCAATAAGAAGTCAATATACACAATCCAGGTCTTTCCACCAACAAGACAATAGGAGCTGCCCACAAAGGCCTTGCATTGTAGAGCTAGAAGAGCCTTAAGGATTGTGAACTCCAACCCCTCCTCCTACAGATGAGGAAATCAAAGACCAAGTCACATGGTTGATGATGAAACAGAAAGGAAAATCAAGATGTTCTGATCTCTCTGTTCTTCTCTTATGGGAGTTTAAGTAGCCCCCAAGGATACCCAAGCACAGAATCAGATGGCTCTTCAGGGATAGGTGGGAGCAACCATTCTTTTTATACTAGTGGCCCGGTGCATGAAATTCGTGCACAGAGGAGGGTTCCCTCAGCCCAGCCTGCACCCTCTCCAATCTGGAACCCCTTGGGGGATGTCCAACTGCCAGTTTAGGCCTGATCCTGGCAGTTGAACATCCCTCTCGCAATCTGAGACCACTGGCTCCTAAACGCTCACCTGCCTGCCTGCCTGATCGTCCCTAATTGCCTCTGCCCGCCTTCCTGATTGCTCCTAACCCCTCTGCCTGCCTGCCTGAACATCCCTAGCTGCCTCTGTCTGCCTGCCTAATCGCCCCTAACTGCCCTCCCCTGCCAGCCTGATCTCACCCCCAACTGCCCTCCCCTGCTGGCTTGGTTGCCCCCAACTGCCCTCTCCTGCTGGCCTGATCGTGCCCCCCAACTGCCCTCCCCTGATGGCCTGATCTTGCCCCCAACTGCCCTCCCCTGCAGGCCTTATCTCACCCCCAACTGTCCTCCCCTGCCAGCCAATTTGGTTCTGATTGGTCAGTTTCTATGCCAGACAATGTCAAAATCTCCGCCTCCTAGGCAGCCATTGGCTCCTCACAGTTCACCCAGATTTGGTTCTGATTGGTCAGTTTCTATGCCAGTCAGTATCTCTGGGCCTATGTCCGGGCCTGATCAGAGAGGCAGGGCTGATCAGCAGCCCCCGCAGAGGCCCAGAGAGAAACAGAGGCACAGCTGCTGGCAAAGTCCAGAGAGAAAGAGAGAGGCAACAGCTGATCAATAGCTGCTGCAGAGGCTGCAGATCAGACCCTGCCTCTCTCTCTGGGCCTCTCTCCGAACCTGATCCACAGCCCCCTTGGCAGTCAGTTCTTGGTCGCTGTGCCCTCACCGGTGGCAGTCAGTGCTGGGTCATCACGGCAACCCAGCACTGACTGCAGGACTGACTTCCGGTGTTTGGTTGAGCCTTCAGTCAGTCATTATGGACCCTGGGTTTTTATATAATAGTATACCAGATAGGCTATGGCAGTGGTCGGCAAACCACGGCTCACGAGCCACATGTGGCTCGCAAGCCGCAGTTTGCCGCTCTGTTAACTAATGAGTTTGCCGACCACTAGACTAGACTAAATGTTACCATGTAGTTGGAAGCTGTGAGGATTAGGCAATTGTGGTATATTGTGTGAAAAGAGGTAAAGGGTAGTATATGACAGTGGTCGGCAAACTCATTAGTCAACAGAGTGGCTCGTGAGCCGTGGTTTGCCAACCACTGGGTTATGGAGTAAAAAGAAAAGGCCCCATATAACGTAAGACTTGAAATAAATGCCACTCAGCCACCTTGAAGTATCCATCCCTTTTCTCCTGCAATTCAGGATATATGGTGGAAATGTTTGAAAAGCCCAGAGTTACCCCAACTTCCCCACCAAAATCTGACAAAGCTAAAAGAGAGGAAATGTGACCCCGTTGAAATAAATCAAGCAAGGTTGTTAAGTTTCTCTCAGCTGATTTATTGAGCATCTGCTATACATCTGTGCATGGGTTTCATTTATTCATTCTGTTACTCAACAATATATACTGAGTACCTACTAGGAGCTAGAGGCTATGAAATGCCCTAGCGATACTAAAATGAATGGACAGGAGGAAGCAAAATTAAAGCCATAATTGCAGTGTGTTATATTACTGGCTATAGAATCAGGTGCTATGGCCACACAACTACCCAGGCAAGTCGAATCAGAGAAGGCTTTACAGTGGAAGTGACATTGGGTTGAGTCGTGAAGGATAACTAGGAGTTTACCTACATGGAATATGAAAAAGGAAGAGAAAATCATTCCAGGTCTGGGGAACAGCAAATGTAGTCAGGTAAGCAGTTGGATACAGGGATCCAGAACATAAAGATAATCATATAGACATACAAAGCTTTGTTTTTCATGCCATCTAGCACAATGCTGTCATCTAGCAAAGCCAAATTATTTTTTTAATATATATTTTTTAATTCACCTTCCTTGGGCAAGAGACTCCAAAAGACTAGAGACTGGTGACTGAGCCAGTATGTCCATGAGAGGTGGCATCAACACAGAAAAAAAGGAATTTGTTTTCACTTCCTTTCTGTACAGTCTTGGATACCTTCCCAGCTCTCAAAGTCCACCATTTCCAGAAAGACTTCTAGGATTTCCAGAGCCCTTGGAAGGAAGGTAGAAAAGTGTTTTAATGATGGGATTAAATAGGGGAAATTATGGATCACCAGGTTTACCATACATTTTGTCTCCTTTCCAAGTCCTTGGTATGTAGATCATATAGTATTTTTTTTTTTACATGCGTGATAAATATGAGTTCAAACAGGTTTCTGAACTGCTTATGAACTGTGTGACTTTGGGAAAATCATGTAACATCTCAGGACATCGTTTTTCTGATTGTAACACTTGCTAGTTTACTGTGAAGCTTAAACATGATGTGAAGAAAAGCACCTGTCACAGATCCAGCCTATACTGGGCCTCCCAGTGGAGTAACGGCTGTATTTTATTAGAGCAGTTTCATTCACTCAACAAATCTTTATCAAGTAGAAGCCAGAAAGAATCCCTGGCACCTCACAATCTATAGTGCAGATTAGAACAGACTCAACTCGCTATTATATAAGGAGGAAAGCAGTTACTACCAAGAGCAGTACTGGGGAAGTTGGGAGGACAGATTAGTTTCTTGTGGAGGGAGGTGTTGGGGAAGGAGAAAGGATTTAGGGCTGAGAATGAAGGAGTGAAGAAGCTTCTCAGCTGGGCACTTTCACCCCTGGGATGGAGTATGGTTTGTACCTGAGTATGGGGCTGTTCCCTCCCAGATGAAATAAAAGAAGTTAGGAGAAGTGACACAACTCACTTAACTTCACACTCCTGGTTACAGTGGAGCCAGGACAGGCATTCTGAACTCCCCAGCCCTTACCCAAGCATGCGCCCCTAGGGCTATTTGCAGATGTAGCGGACTGGACAGTCCAGGGAAAGCAGCAGTAAGGAAGTGATGGGGTACTGAACACTGTCCCACGTCGAGGCACAACATAATTTCAGCGACGGGGACGCCATAGCGGGGGTAAGGGCGGGCGGAGCCGAGGAGGTGGGAGGACAGGCCAAGGGGCGGGGAGAGGGGCGCGGGCCACTCCAGGGCTATCAAGGGCGCCCGCCCAGTCGCCAAAGCCTGCAATCAGGCTCTCCTGCCATGGGGCAGCCGTCACCGGCGCTGTGGCCGCTGCTGGCGCTGCTGTTGCTGCTGCCGCCTGCGCTGCCTCGGGCGCTGAGCGGGGCGCACTGCCCGGAGCCCTGCAGCTGCCCGCCCGACGGCGCCCTGCGCTGCCCTGGCCCGCGGGCCGGCCTCACCGGACTGTGAGTACGCGCGCCACCCCCGACCTGCGACCCTCCCTCCCTCCCCACCACCTCGCCTCCCTACTCTTTGCCCGCCTTTACCTGGAACTTTGGAGGAAAACCTTTCGCCTGGTCAAACCCACCACCTTTTAGGGTGATGAGAAGCCAAAGATTGGGGTCTGTCCTTACCACCCTGTACCGCACCTTGGATTTGGGCCCCACCTGCTGTCGCACCTCCAGCCCCTGGGGGCCCCCGTCCCCTCTTTCTCCTGGTTGGGGCCGCAGGAGGGGGTGTGGAACTGCCCAGAAGCCACAGGGGAAGGCATTGCTCCCTGTCGGTACTGGAAAGGGGCAGGGTGTGATGCTCCTCCATCAGCAGCTGTCTCTGCCCTGAGAAATCTTGCGTGGTCTTTGAGCCTTGGGGCATCCCGGTTGGTAGAACTTACTGGGACCTCTGGCTTCCTGTGGTCCTCTAGGAATGAGGTGTTCAGGCCCAATGGCCAGGGGTGACCTGGTCACTCAACCCGGACTGCTGGGAGCCGCCTCCCCCAGCCAGGGCCCACCTACACCTTAGTGAGCATGCGAGCCACTGCTCCACCCCTGTGCCAGACAAATGCATTTCAATGAAGGCCTCATCAGTCAGAGGCCCTGTGTCCCACCTGGGCCTGCCACCAACGCCTCCACCCTCACAGGGCTGGTTAAGGGAATTGTATACATCAGCAAGCAGGTGGAGGAAGTTGTGTGCTGAAATAATCGGGTGAGGAAGAGAATGGGGGTTTGTGCTAGTGTATCAGAGTGTCACCAGGTCTCCTTTCTTCAATTTAGAAAAAGGCACCCAAATATCCAGAGCTCTGCCAGCGTGGCTCAGTGGTTGATCATCGACCAATGAATCAGAAGGTCACGGTTCCATTGCCAGTCAGGGCACATGCCGGGGTTGCAGGCTTGATCCCCCATCCATGTGCAGGAGGCAGCCAATCAATGATTCTCCCTCATCATTGATATTTCTCTCTCTCTCCCTCTCCCTTCCTCTCTAAAATTAATAAAAATATTTTTTTAAAAAAATGAAATATCCAGATACACAGAAAATAGATTAGAAACTGCCAGGTTGGAGTAAGGGCCAGGTGACTGCTCATGGGTGTGGCTTTGGGGGTGACAAAAACTATCTAAAATTGGATTGTGGTGATGGTTGGACAGCTCTATGAATATACTAAAAATTACTGCTTTGTACACTGTAAATAGGTGAGTTTATGGTATATGAATTACATTTTGATAAACTTGTTACAAGAGAATAGGGATATTATAAAAGTATCCAAAAGGCACCAAAGTGGAGGTCTTGGTCATGTTCTAACAACTGGAGGTGATAGAATTTCATGCTGGGGGAGGAAAGAGACCCCCTCCCCAATTCCTTGGGCCCCAGCAGTCTGTCAGAAGCTCATTTCACTGAGGGGAATCCCCTCCCTCCTAGGGGCCAGACTTCTCCCCCAGAAGAGTGAGTGGCCTTCAGGGGATATTTGTGGTTGACAGATACAGTTTAAAGGTTGAGGGGTTTATATTAATTAGTTCTCATTAATTATCTCGTCAGTTAAATCCCCTGAAAGTGAGGACCATGCTGACAGAATTTGTTTCAATCAATCAACAAATCTATGGAACCTGCCTTCAAAGTCCCAGGCCTTGTCCTTCTCTGACAAGCCTCTCATCCTGCTCTTATGAATGATTGTGCCACTAACAGCCTCTCTCACTTGCCTGGTACTCATCATACAGATTACATATATATGTAACTTTTTCTCCAGCTTCTCCAAAGTTGGCACTGAATGGAGAACCCCTGTTGGGAGGCAGGAATGGATGGACCAAGTCCCAACTCCTTTCAGATTCAGCTTTTCACTGAAATCTCTCAACAATTCCTGCTGCCACACCCTTGGAGACCTCAGGAGTGTACCCCTTCCCTGGAGAAGGCAGAAGGGGAAAGACCAAAAGAAAACAAAAATCCTCTTGTTGACCCACAGCACAGTTTAAAGAAGCTGAGAACCCTTCTAAAAGATTTTAAGGGCTGACTAGATTTGGGGTTGAGTGTGAGACAAGGTAAGTCTGCTAGCACGCTAAAGCTGTCTAGTCTCACTCCCAAAAAGGAGCTAGTTGTCCAGGCTCTGAAGTCCTTTGCCATCCCTGTGGGATTCTGGAGAACCCTTGACTTCCTCTCTTCACACACACTATTTTGGCATCTCTCCAGGAGCATCTTCTCCTAGACATGTAGACCCCTTAGGTCAGGGTGGGAAACATCCAAACTCAGGCCGCATAAGGACCTTGAAATCATTTGGTCTGGCCCTGCAAGGCAACTGCAGGTGGAACTCACAATTCTATAAATCTAGGAGCTTTTTTCATAGCAACGTAAATTTATATTAAGTGAATTATATTAAGCGAATGATGTTATAAATATTCAAATGGCCCTTGGCAAAAAAAAAAAAAAAAAAAAAAAAAAAGAAGGTTCCCCACCCTGCCTTGGGTCAACAGACGTGCTGACCCAAGTCTCACAAGGTCAGACTTCCTGAGGATCAGACAATCGAGAGATGACCTCATCTTCAGGTGAGAACCCTATGGAGGTGGAGCTGATAAAGGCCCAAACAGGATAACTTTTTTAGCAGGATATGGTGATTTCAACATCAATATGACAAAGAGTTGCATAAAAATGAATAGGAGGGTAGATACATTAAGGCAATATTCCTCAAACTGTGGTCCCAGACTAGCAGCATGAGTATCACCTGGGAAATGTTAGAAATGCATACTCTCAAGCCCCAGCCCCAATCTACTGAGGGTGTGGTCCAGCAGTCTGTGCTTTAACAAACTCCCCACGTGATTCTGATGCAAGATATTGCTCTCTACAGAGGCTATAATCTTCTGGAAAGCAAGAAGTATGTTGTAAACTTCCTTGTGCCATATACTTCGCATCTCCACACCTCCACCATCCCCCACACACATACATCCATAATACCTATCGATTGCAAAATGCAGCTGTGATCAAATTAAAACCCCAAACTCTGAGACATATGAAAAATAAACAGGATTGAGAAAAATGTTTTGTTTTGTTTTTTCTTTAAAGAGAAATAGAGGGAGGAATCCATAGAGAAGGACAGACACTGACAATGCAAGGGGTGGGGAGAATAATATTTGATGGAGTGGGATCTCAGTGCGGGTGGGAGGAAAGTATTCGTCTCAGATCATAGGTTAATCTTAGAAAGAACAGAAAGCCAAAACCGGTTTGGCTCAGTGGATAGAGCGTCGGCCTGCGGACTCAAGGGTCCCAGGTTCGATTCCGGTCAAGGGCATGTACCTTGGTTGCGGGCACATCCCCAGTAGGGGGCGTGCAAGAGGCAGCTGATCGATGTTTCTAACTCTCTATCCCTCTCCCTTCCTCTCTTCCTCTCTGTAAAAAAATCAATAAAATATATATATAAAAAAAAAAAAAAAAAAAGAACAGACAGACTTCTGAGTCCCAGGGCAAGAAGTCAGTTGGGTAAAGATATAATTCAACATTGAGGCAAAGGACAGGAAAAGTGTTTGAGTTCATGCTAAAATCCTCTTTTCTTAATGATGAATGAATGAAATGGTGAACGGTAATTATAAAATAGACAAATGCTATGAATAACAAGTTATCAGGAGTTTGTAAAAAGAAGAGAACTGAAATTATGAGATAAGGCTTCCAGAAGAAGAGGGAGGTGGTTTTGCACTAAGTTATCCATAGGACTTAACTCAGCAGAGAGAAGAGGAGCACTCTGGGTTCGGGGATTGGAGAAGGCGAGTACCTAAAGCACCTTAGAATTCAGCAGCCCCTCAGCAAGTGCTAGTTCACGTTTTAATCATTTCAGGCCTTGGCTGTCCTGACTTTTAAGACTTCCAACTGAAGTTCACTATTTGGTTTAAATGAGGTTTGGGGTGGGGGGGAATTGTGGATTGTAATTGCTTATCATTGACAAGCCCATGCTTACAAATCTTGAAAATGGCATTGTTTAATTGTTCATGTCTGTCCATCCCTTCCATATTTTATTAAAACTTAGATATTTAAAATCTAAAATGTGATACAAAAAAAATAGCCTCCCACGTTTTTACTAGTTTTAATTGAGGAATAAAAAATATAATAGAAAAAATAGATTGAAAAAATTTCCTTTCCTTATTAGTTCCAGACAAATGGAAGGGAGAGAAAAAAACAATCTCACCTTGCCTATGGTTATATAAAGATCTTTGTCTCTATGACAACAGAAAGGTTGATCTGCTTGATATAGAAATAGCTTCTGAAAAATCTGTAAGAAAATGCTAATAATAATTATGGCAATTTATTTTTTGCATGTTGTTCCAACTGAGCAGAGATTAAACTTTTAGACTTTATTATAAGACATGATCCAGAGACTTGGAAAGATAAAATGTGCTGTATCCACGAGTCCAGTATCCCAGCAAAATGT